>NC_143508.1:44493750-44797500 GCF_051622355.1 Phaseolus vulgaris | reverse complement strand
AAATATAACTCAACGACTAAATTTAAAATTTTAAAGTATTTTAAAAAATTCACTAAACGTGAAATCAAGATAAAATATTTAATTGAAAATAAAATAGAACAATAAGAATAATTATAAAAAACATAAACAAAATTCTAAACATAGACTATAAGAGAAATAAATATCAAATATATAAAATAAATTTGGATATAAAAAAAAAAGGTTGGTAATAAAAAAAATACAAATACTTTTCTTTTTTTTATCATTTTTGTTTCGACGTCAAGTCGTTGTAATGACATGTTAAGGTCAATCATCATATTTGAGGTATTACTGAACTCAAAACTTTGTCACAGTTTTATTTTTGAGAGACACATTAGTGGATTAAGAGATGAAGGTGTATTTAAAATGCCCTTAACTGATGTGGGACTAATAGGCGTACTAGATATTAGGTAAGACACAAGTTTTTCGTCTAATAGACGATACAACACTATGTAGTCTTTTCTTGACATATGATAAGTATAGTTGAGACTTAAACAATACAAGCATAATGTAAGTTAACCTCGTATTACTTGAACATTTGTAACTCTATATTACAGAAAATGTCCATTGTCATCATCTACTAAAGAGATCTGTTCAAATTCAAGCACAAGTATCATCAAATTATTTGTTTGGAAAAGACCTAAAGTTTCTTTCTTCAACAACTTCATAACACAAAGAGCATTTCAACTCTAGCTCAACTATTTACCTTGTATGGTGTTCACTTTTACCATGTGTTGGTGCAAGAGATTAAAGTTAATAATCAAGGATTGATAAGTACATTTCTATTCACTCTTAGAGCGTCTAATATAACTTTCTTAGGCTCTGATTGAGAGTAAAATCCATTATTTTAGACGAGATTCACTTAATTGGATGAAACTGGACCATAATTAGAATCATTGTTTAAATATAGTTTTAGATAAGTTTTGCTCTCATCTTTATCTTGACCATCTCTAGAGATTTTGGACCTTATTAATGATAATGTAGATGAAGAATTACAATGTGTTGAAGTAGGGAGAGTCTCACAAAAGAATGACTAAACGGTTTCACCTCTCATGCATATCATACGGTTTCCTTAGAGCATTTAATGTTGAAAAAGTTGCTCTAAAGAGAAAGATTTGAATTTGGTTATCCTTTGGGAAGATGTTGAAGATTTCCTAGTGAAGAATTCTGTCACTTTAAATATTGGAAAGCTTGGTTATGGAAAGACGAGACGCTTCTTGTGTTTAAAGGGATTAAACGGTCTTTCCAAAATATCTCTTGATGGATGTTCCATTTTGAGAAACGAAGTGGTTCGATGATTCTATTACATTCTAAGGAAGCAAGAATCAAAATCAATTCAATCTAAACTAAGTCATATAGAGAAAAATTGTGGCAAAGAATTATTATTTCTGTCATTTGTTAGAGAAATAGAAGATAAAGTTATTTTTCTTTATAATTTTAAATACGTGTTTAAATTTGTGTTTATCTCACAGCTGCAAACACGAATTTGAATTTCCTTACACGCATGCTTTTGGTGATATAACTTTCTAGAGTTTTCTTTTTAAAGCTTCTCTTTCTAATTCTAAAATAAAATAATGTTATTTTTTTATTATAAGTTTTTATAACTTCAAAAAATTAATTTATAATTGTAATTATTGAAAAAAAATTTATTAAAACAAATACAGAACCCAATTAGGTTCTCCACATATATTATGCGTTTATTAATTCTGGCACATCTAGATATTTTCTTATAATATTAAACAAGATAAATTTATCATGATGGCAAATAGTTTAATTTTGATACATTATCAACATAAAGAAATGCAAAATTAAACCCTTGCAGTGAATTAGGAATTTCGAGTTATTTATATGGTATATTTACAACCAGTTTTCTAAACCTGAACTTTAAATTAATTAAGAAGAGGTTAAAAAGTGATAATAGTAAAACAATCTCATATACTTCTTTTTACTATAGATGTTACTATATAAACTTTAATAAAAATTTTATTAATATAATTAAAAATTAAAATAATATTTTTTAAATTTTGTTATAATTTATATTATATTAAAAATAAATAAAAAATTGAGTAATTAATAAATGTTTACATTCAATACAAAAAAAAATTAATTTTAAAAACAAAAGTCGATATAAAGGTTTATAGAAAAAATAATTAATTATTAAATTAACTAAATTAGATATTAATAAATTATTAAATTAACTAAAATATATAGTATATAATTTTGCAGTCTTTAGAATATATAGTCTCTAAAATAATTAGTTATTAATAACTAAATTAAATATTATTCTAGAGACTAAAAAATTATTAATATTTAAATTAGTTTATATTATTAATATCTAAATTAGTTTATATTGTTATTAGCTATAAGTTAGTTATACTAATATTTAAATTTAGATAATTATATCTAAAATCTTAATAAGTGATTAGATATTAATTTAAAAATTATTTATTAATAATATAAATTAATTTAAAGATTAATATTTTTTTAATTTATAAAATAATATATAATTTAATTAATATGATTAATTCTTTTTTTTTTAAATTAATTTATATTTAATAATTTTTCAATAATGATGGGATGTGTTGTAATTAATATTTTCAAAATATATAAATATTTTTAAAGATACCAATCAACTAAAAATCCTAGATATACTATTATTTGATTAAATCATAAGATTAAGAGTATTTAACTATTGATTTATTTAGATTAAAATTCATTGTTAAATATTGTTTTGTATTAAAGATGAGCAATTGCATTCACAGAAGTGTTCACACGTATAAACATATATACCATTGATGCCATCAAATAATAGTTTGTGTAAAAATTAATTTTAAATTCTTTAAATAAGATTTTTGAATTTAAATAACATAGATGAAAAGAATACAATTAAAAGAGGAAGAATTTATTAAAAATATCAACCAAATTCTTCAAAATTGAGTCACGTGTAATATTTTTCAATAACTTAATTAGGAGTAGCATTAGAATATCTAGACATATATTGCATGTCGTAGATTAGACGGAAAAGGTAATATTAATTAATATTATTTTCTTTGGACCACCAAATTGAATTAGTTGAAATTCACGTAAATTGGATCAAATATGAACAAAAAAAAAGTACTTTATCTAAACTAAAATGTTATTGTATCCCTGATGAAAAAATACGCATTCATTATAAAAATAAGATAAGAAGCACATTCAGATTAATTATATTATATAAATAATGCTTATCTATAAACATAATATAAGAAAGGATGAGAAGGGATGAATTGGTATGAGTTTCTGCCTACCCATATTCTTGAATAGAAAATTTTCATAATTATCTATATATATATATATAATTATGAAATTCGTATATCTTCTCTGTTTTTAATGAACATTAGATATATTTAGATATATCTCTCCACATACTCAACTGCGTCCCCATTTCATTTACAGACACAATTAAATTCAATGACAATATCACTCTTAAAGATATTTTCTTCTATTAATTTATATTTTATGTCCTAAAATAATTTGTACACTAAATTGTTGTGTCGTTTTTATGTTGCGTTTTGCAGGACTTGACTATGAGGAGGATGATTGGCTCGGGTAAACAACACACAAACTTATACTACAGGTTCCCTTTTCCAAACCAAGCTCACACATCTGAAATTTCGACCGACCCTGATTTATGGTACAAGCGCCTCAGACATCCTTCTCTGGCTTATCTACAATTTGCATCTTCCTTACTACCTATCAGTCAAAATCTTATTCTCATTCATAATAATTGTAATATTTGTCTCAATGCTAAACAGACAAGCTACCATTTCCTTTAAGCACAATAAAATCTCATTTTCCATTTAATCTATTGCATTGTGACATTTGGGTCCTCATAAAACCCCGACTCATTTTGAAAAACGTTTTTTTCTCACTATAGTTGATGACTATACTAGATGTACATGGTTATTTCTTATGAATTACAAGTCTGAAACCCAACATCTCTTATAATCATTCATTACTTTTGCACAAAATCAATTTCAGACATCTATTAAAATCATCCACATTGACAACAAATTGAAATTAATTTCTATGTGTAATTTTTTTCTCAAGAAAGGTATTGAATGTCAACGCACTTGTGTCTACACTCCTCAACAAAATGGAGTAGTAGAACACAAACATAGACATAAACACAACACGAGCCTCCTATTTCAGTCCCGTTTACCATTAGAATTTTGGGAGAAATGTGTTTTAACCGCCACATATATCATTAATCGCTTGCTAACACCTTTACTCACATTTTGAGATGCTATATAATCGCCCACCTTCACTTTCTCACTGAAAAACTCTTTTGGTTGCCTCTCTTATGCAACTGTTGTTTCACCTAAGCAAAAATTTGATCAGCGCGCTTGACAGTGCATTTTCATTGGTTATCCTCTCAATAAAAAAACATACAAATTATTTGATATAGATGCATGCACTTTTTTTACAAGTCGGGATGTCATCTTCCATGAAAGTGTTTCCCATTCTGCCAATAGTCCCAGACACAATCCTCACCTCCATTACAAGGTATTTTGCCCACTATTGACATTGACTTATCCACTCCTGTCAAACATTCACTCGATGGACCTTCTTCTTCTACTCATCACAATGCACCTGAACCTCCATCAAACCGACCTTCTTCTCCTACTCGTCACAATGCACCTGAACCTCCATCAAACCGACCTTCTTCTCCTACTCGTCACAATGCACCTGAACCTCCATCAAACCAACCTTCTTCTCCTACTCATCATAATGCAATGAACTCCAACAGACCAACCTTCTTCTCCTATGCCAAGAAGTCTAGCACCCATTACCAAACCTTCTCCAACCAACCTTCTTGTTTGACGATCCAGTCGCACATCAACCCCACCTTCCTGGCTTCAAAACTACGTAACGGGATCTCAAGCCAATCATTCAACCACTGCCCAAGACCGACCGAATGGAACCAGGTATCCTATGCATCATTTTCTTTCTAATTCACAATTTTCTTCTACACATAATGCATATCTTGCTAACATCACAACCACCAAAGAACCTCACACTTATGCTCAAGCTATCCTTGATCCAAATTGGCAAAAAGCAATGGACGAAGAGATTTCCGCCTTGCAGCTAAATCAAACGTGGACCTTGACACGTTACCCGCTGGAAAGAAACCCATCGGATGCAAATGAGTCTATAAAATAAAGTAAAACTCAGATGACAGCGTCGACAGATATAAGGTGCGCCTTGTCGTAAATGGGTACACTCAGATTTGAAGGTGTCGACTATTCTGAAACTTTTTCACCAACAACAAAATTAACAACTTTGAGGTGTCTCCTCACCATTGCAGCAGCCAGAAATTGGTTTACTCACCAGCTAGATGTGCAAAATGCCTTTTTACATGACACATTGCATGAAATTATTTACATGGACTTGCCACCCGGGCATGATCGACAAGGGGAGAACATTGTATGTCGACTCAACAAATCCTTTATGGTCTCAAACAGGCATCCCAGATATGATTTTCAACATTTTCTCATGTGATTAAATTTGTAGGATTTCAACCGTCCAAGACAGACTACTCTCTATTCACAAGACAGAATAACTCATTATTTATTGTCCTTTTGATTTATGTGGATGATATTCTTTTGACAGGAAATGATTTTACAGAAATTTAGCATGTTAAAGACGGTTTATTACCACACTTTCGCATTAAAGATCTTTGAGACTTAAAATATTTTCTAGAATATTTTCTAGGGATTGAATTTTCCTATTCCAAAACTGTTATTTACATGTCCCAAAGAAAACATGCGCTTGATATTTTGCAGATACGAAACTCAGGTGCTCGTCCAAACAAATTTCCAATGGAGCAATACCTAAAACTCACACCAGACAATGGAGAGTTATTAAAGGATCCAGTCAAATACAGGCGACTCGTGGGACGACTGATATACTTCATGGTTACTCTGCCTGACATAGCATTTTCGATTCGGACCCTAAGTCAATATATACAGACTCCACGGAAACTTCATTAGGATGTTGCAATTGAAGTCCTAAAGTACATCAAAGGATCATCGGGACAAAGATTGTTATTGTCATTCGAGAATAATCTGACATTGACAACTTATTGTGACTCAGACAGAGGAAGTTGTCAGACAACTCGGGAAATCAGTATCTAGGTATTGCATTTTTCTTTTCTTGGTTCTTCTATTGTCTCATGGAAGTAAAAAAAACAGAGAAACGTATCAAGATCATCAACGGAAGCAGAATACCGCGCGATGACCAATACTTGTTTGGAGATAGTTTGGTTGCGATATTTGTTGCAGGATTTAAAGGTTTCATGTAACTTGTCAGCTCAACTTTTCTGTGACAATCGAGCGGCATTACATATAGCAGAAAACCTAGTATTTCATGAACGCATAAAACACGTTGAGATAGACTGCCACATTGTGCGAGAAAAATTACAAGCAAGCTGGATAATCAGTCCTTATGTACCGACACAGTATCAGCTCGCATATATTTTTACGAAGGCACTGGGCAATGAACAGTTTTTGACACTACCACACAAGTTGGGGGTTCATGTACTTCACCTACAACCTTGAGGGGGACTATTATGGAAATAAATTATCAAATTAAACGTAATTATTGTATGCAATATTGTACGATATTGTACCCGATTATATGCAATTAATTTAATAATGATATGATCTACCTAATTAGATTGTAATTTGGAGATAGAAACTCCCTACACTAGTATATATATTTCTTATACATGAACTGAAATGATGTAAATATACCACAAGAGAATAAAAACATCTTATTTCTTCATTCCATCTTCTTACGTACAATTTTTTTATAATTGAGGTTTTCACCTAGCATGTGCAGTGAAATGCCAACTATTCATTCATAATTAAAGATTAAAAGAAGTTGAGAAGATTGCAGGGCCTTTCAAATCAAAGAGGAGAAGTGTACATACATGGTATTGTCATCTTGTTAATCAACTACCACACGTGACTCTTGTCAAAATTAATTGAATGGGTCCCTTTTCATGCATTATTCAAACATAAAGTGAGAGAAAAAAAAAGAATGACAATGATTTAATTTTCATGTCCACGTGCTCTAGAATATTGAATTTATTTCACTTAACAGTTATAGAGATTGAATTTTACATCTTACAGTATCTAGTCCTTCCTTCATTTCTTTAAACAACCCCAAGTTGAGGTGTTGGTTCTTTCTTGTATTTCTCTAAAATACAATGATTAATTTTAATAATATTTTTCAATAGATTTTATATTAAAATAATTTGAGGTGCAAGTAATTCTTAACTTTTTAAGACAAAAATGAGGCAGGTTTATACGTGCTACCTTTTTAGGAAAAATATTGGCTTAATTTTATATATATATATATATATATATATTATTGATTCAAAAATGGAATTAATTTTTAATATATTAATATTTAACAAAATTTGATTTCAGTTTGAACATTGATTACAGTATTATCTAAAATAATTTTTTTATCGGCATTATCTAAAATAATTGATAAAATGAAATTCCCAATTTGATGAGTGAAAGATTTTCTAAATATTTTAGTATTAAAATAAACAGTTTTACTACAGGGATTGAATTTTAAATTCCATTTATTTATTTTTTCTACATTTTGAAAGCATTATGTAACACATACACTGATACGACACGGACACGAATAAAAATAATACGTATAATTTTCAAAATGTGGACATGAGGTTACAGATTTATATATTGTATAATTATGAATTATGTAAATTAACAATAAAGATTTATATGCACATGTATGTTTCAATTTTATTTTTTTTAGTAAAAAGATATTTTTCATGACTGGTTCAAAATGATTTGTTCTTTATTTTTATAATCATAAAAAATAAGTTTGAATTTTTAAAAAAATTAACATATTTATTTCTTTTAAAATTACGTTAAATCATGTTAAAATGGTCAGAATTTAATACATATTTTTTTGAATTTAACACTTTATTAATATGTTTCATGACTGGTTCAAAATGATTTGTTCTTTATTTTTATAATCATACAAAAATAAGTTTAAATTTTTAAAAAAATTAACATATTTATTCTTTTTAAAATTACGTTAAATCATGTTAAAATGATCAGAATTTAATACATATTTTTTTGAATTTAACACTTTATTAATATGTATCTTATAAGTATCATAGGAATGTTTCCCACGTGAAAACACCATTTAAAAACAGAATGTCCTAAACTCATAAATTGGTACTAACTCAAATAATGTATAGGGCCCGCAAAATGTACCAAACAGCGTGCGTCACGAGCTTCAATGATATAATAAAAAAATAAACGAGGTTGGCATATTGAAAAGTGGAGGCATTTGAGAATATTAAAAAAGACAAAAAAAAATTGCATCAAGAAGTAATAACTAGTTTTTTATATAAAAAAATTATAAGTTAAATAAATTAAAATTGCTATATAATGTCAACCACTCAAGTGCTTGTAATATATTATATGGTATCAGAAAAATTATAATTAATCACTCCAAATTTTATCTTTGCAGAAAATGGATGCTTTAAATTTTGATTTTATCTAATTGGTCATTGAATACTATAATTATATTAATAAAGTATAAGATGAGACTAGGTCATTAAAGATAAAAAAATTGTCTTTATATAATATTTTTTATCCCTTCATTTATTTGACATATAATAATAATTATTTAAATATAATATTTTTTTTTTATTTTTTACGTGTTTTTTAGGACAAAAATATGAAGAAACTTTGAGTTTCAAACTAAATAATATATTAAATGAGGTGATTGACTCTAATTATCTTATCTTAATGGATTTAAGGTCAAAATATTAACATCATGTATGGGAATGAAAAAGTGGTTCCAAGAACGAACATTTGTTCCCTTTAGAACTCGGTTGGGAGGTTTATTCTAGTACGCTCAATTGTCTTACATCGTTTAGGAGTTAAGGTCAAGGATAATTTAAATACACCATCTTTCCTTAATTCTCTAAAATGTTTAAAACCCTAATAGAGCTTTGAATTCCAAAGTGAATAATACCCTAAATGGAAAATGTCGTTATTAACCTTGAAAATATTATGTATAATTATATTTTTGGCCCCTACATTTAAGACCAAAATTCAATTTACTATCGTGGTTATTAAAAAATTCAATTTGGTGTTAACATTTTTTAAAATGTTTTAAGTTTGTACTTTCTCTTAACTTTGGACTAACAACGTTAAGTGTTTCTGATGTGACACAGAAAACTAGAAATGTGGACTCTCATTTGTTGTACACATAGGCCTCCTCCTTCAACTGCCCCTTCACCCCACCGCCTCCCCCAAGTGCTTCCCTCCCCAACTCGCCTCCACGCTCTACTTCATCACATCCGGCAAAAGTCTCTGCAACATCTTCGTCGTCTCCCTCTCCCACTTTTGGAACCTTACCCATTTTATCCTCTTCAATCTCACCATCAAAGTCTTCGCTCCCTACGTTATTCTCTCTCACATCTCCAACCTCCAAACCCTCACCATTTCTCACACCAACCTCGTTGGCTCTTTCCCTAAACACATCCACTCTCCCAAGTTATTTGAGAATGATAGGGGTAAAATACTTATTATGAAGTCGCACTCTAGTTGGTTTCTTTTGCTCAAAGAAACTCACATTTTTTCAACTTTGAACATTTGTTTTCATTGTTCTACAACATTAAACTATAATATAAAAAGCGTGAAAATTAAATTATAACATTAACGAGAGAAAAAAAATACAATGATTCAAATTCCATATCCATCTACTCTAGAATATTGAACCAAATTATTTTAATCTAAAGTTATCATAAGGGACTAACTTAAATACATCTTAAAAAACATTAGAACCAAATTGATTTTTTTTAATAACTATCGTAATAAATTGAATATTAACTTTAAATGTGAAGAAAAAAAGTAATTATACCAAAATATTATCTAAGAAAACTTTATGTTAAAACAAATATGAATTCCAAATTAGTAATCATTCATCCATTTCTTAATTGTTTTTCCTTTTCTATTTCTAAAATAAGTACTGAAATACGAGTGTTATGTAATTATAAAACTATTATTATGTCTTTTTTAAAATAAAATGTTGAAATGTTCTAATTTTGTATATATATATATATATATAATATGAATAAATTAAATGAGAAATTTTAAGTAAAATTACTCTTAATTGTACATTTTTTTAAGAGAATTATATAATATTTAAAAGTATACAAAATTGTTAAATTATCACACCTTTCTAGTTTTCACTTGATTGCAAGTTTAAATGCATTTAATGATGGAGACCTACTTAAAAGACTTACAATAAACACTTCAATATTTAGTATATTTCTAGACTTATTCAAAAAATGATAACATATCAACCTTCAGCTTTATTATGAAAGAGAAAGTTAATAAAAACAAATTGGACAAATTATCAATAGTATTTCGTAGTGTTGTAGAGTTTTTTCTCTCAATAATTTTTTTTTTAACATTATTTCTTCCAATAGCCGTCTTTAGACTTTATTTTCCTCAATATTACTAATATTGGTCATGGTGAGAATTTAGTTTTTAGGAAATCGAATTTTTATCCTCATTTTTTATTTTCGAAAATAAAGTTCTTAGAATTTGGTTTATAAGGAGTTGAGAGTATTTTTTTTCCGATGATAGTGAACAAAAATGGAAAAAGATAGTTCGGAGCATGATTGAAATTGGGTTTGAAAAATAAAATTTTGATTTTGGCATATGAATGTTCATGTTAAGATGATAGACTTTAGGTTTTTACCATTCAGTCAACAATAAATACCTATTATTATGGGATTTAATTCAGTTTTATAGTTTTAGGATTTATTAGTCATGAGCAGTTTTGTTACTGTTACTAGTGGGTAGTTATAATATTGTTTAAGCTATTATGTAAAGGCTATATAATAGTCATCTATTATTCAATAAAAGTGAGCACTTTCTCTTATTATATCCACTCTTAAAAAAGGCTTCTTTGTTTTTTAACATTTGGTACCAGAGCTCCATTACGGGGCCTGATTAAACCTAGAAGCAACAGTCTTTTACGAGAGAAAATAATGTCCTAAAGTTCATTTGTGCAACCAGTAGTTCCAAAATTTGATGGGCACTATGATCATTGGGCAATGCTCATGGAAAATTTTTTGCGCTCTAAAGAGTATTGGGACGTGGTTGAAAATGAGGTTCCTGTCGCAACAGAAGGTGTTGGCCTCACAGATGCCTAGAGAAAACACATTGACGATTAGAAGTTGAAAGATTTGAAAGCAAAGAACTATCTATTTCAAGCATTAGATCGTTCTATCTTGGAGATGATCATTCATAAGGATACAATAAAGAACATATGGGATTCTTTGAAGCAAAAATATCAAGGTTCATCTCGGGTTAAGCGTGCACACTTACAAGCTCTTCGAAAGGAGTTTGAAATTCTTCACATGAAGGATGGCAAATCTGTGAATGAGTATTTTACTCGGACCCTTACCATAGCCAACAAGATGAAAGTAAATGGTGAGAAGAAGGGAGACGTTGTTGTAGTTGAAAAGATTTTAAGATCCTTGACTCCCAAATTTGATTATGTTTTGTGTTCCATTGAGGAGTCTAAGGATACTGACACCTTGACCATTGACGAGTTGCAAAGCAGCCTTCTCGTGCATGAACAACGCATGAGTTATCATATAGAAGAAGAACATGCTTTGAAGATTACTTACGCAACTCAATTTGGAGGAAGGGGTCGAGGTCGTGGCAGAGGAAGAGGACGAAGACGAGGACGAGGTAGACAAAGCCTCGACAAGGCCATAGTAGAGTGCTATCATTGTCACAAGCTAGGCCATTTTCAATGGGAATGTCCAAGCAAGGAGGAGGCCAACTATACATAAACTGATGAAGCAATGTTACTGATGGCTTCCATGGATATGAATAAAGCCCATACAATAAATGTGTGGTTTTTTGACTCAGGGTGCAACAATCATTGTGTGGGAAGAAGGAATATTTCTCAGATTTTGATGAAAGTTTCAAAGAATCAGTGAAGTTGGGTAACAACACAAGCATGGTCATATCAGGTAAGGGTAATATACGACTGCAAGTAAATGGAATAGCACAGATAATTACAGGGGTATTCTATGTTCCAGAATTGAAGAACAATTTGTTGAGTATTGGGCAATTGCAAGAAAAAGGGCGTACAATTCTGTTTCAAAACGGAAAATGTAAGGTGTTTCACCGTGAGAGAGACTTAATCATGGAGACCATGATGACTTCAAATCGAATGTTTATACTCCATGCTATATCACAACCTATAACATCTACTTGTTTTAATACAATTACAAAAGATATGGGGCAACTTTGGCACTGTAGATATGGCCACTTGAGCTTTAAAGGCTTGAATACTCTACAACAGAAGAAGATGGTGAATGGATTACCACAACTTAAGTCTCCCTCAAGACTTTGTAAAGATTGCCTAGTGGGTAAGCAACAACGACACTCGTTTCCAAGGAAGAGCACCTGGCGAGCTTCACAACTCTCCAATTGGTGCATGCTGACATTTGTGGACCGATCACACCCATTTCTAACAGCAAGAAACGGTATTTGATTACTTTCACTGATGATTTTAGTAGAAAAACATGGGTCTATTTTTTAATAGAGAAATCATAAGCCTTTTTGTTTTTAAAAATTTTAAGGCTCATGCTGAGAAGGAAACCAACTCATTTATTAGAGCCTTATGTACTGATCGAGGAGGAGAGTTTACATTACAAGAATTCAATAACTTTTGTGAAGTAAATGGTATTCGCAGACAATTGACAGCTGCATACACATCACAACATAACGGAGTTGCAGAACGAAAGAATAGAACTATTATGAATATGGTTCGTAGTATGATTTCTGCAAAGAAACTTCCAAAGATTTTTTGGCCTGAAATAGTCAACTGGACTATACATGTATTGAATCGCAACACAACATTGGCTGTAAAAAATAAAACCCCAGAAGAAGCTTGGAGTGGAGTCAAGGCTTCCGTGGAGCATTTTAGAGTTTTTGGTTGTATTGCTCATGTTCATGTGCCTGACAGCAATAGAACCAAGCTGGATGATAAGAGCTTAAGTTGTGTTTTATTGGGAGTTAGTGAAGAATCAAAGGCTTATCGACTTTATGATCCAACTTCTCAAAGGATCATAATAAGTCGAGATGTTGTATTCGAGGAAGACATGAATTGGGATTGGGATAAGATTTATGAAGGGTACATTATGTGTGAATTGGAATGGGGTGATGGTGAGGAGGATATAGTTGCATTTGATGAAAATGAAGAGGGGAGTGAATATGATGAATCTGATCTCAAAGCTAATATAGAAGGGGAGAACTTTTCCTTTAAATCTTTAGCGGACATTTGCTCTCCTAGCTCAACTGAAGAAAGGAATAGAAGACCATCGATCTGGATGAGAGACTATACAACAGGGGAAGGTCTTTCTGAAGAAGATAATGAAGCTCATTTAGCCATACATGCAGGTACTAATTCTATTCGCTATGAAGATGCCTTGAAAAGTGAGAAATGGAGGCACACCATGGATCTGGAAATAGAAGCAATAAACAAAAATGGCACATGGGAATTGACGAAATTACCTGAAGGAGGAAAGAAGGTTGGAGTAAAATGGATCTATAAGACTAAATTCAATGAAAATGGAGATGTCGACAAATACAAGGCCAGGCTTGTAGCAAAGAGGTATACTCAACAACATGGGGTAGACTATACTGAAGTATTTGCACCTGTGGCACGTATGGAGAAATTTCGTTTGGTAGTAGCACTTGCAGCTCAAAAATGATGGTCCATCCACCAGTTAGACATAAAATCTACGTTTTTACATGGAGAGTTAAATGAAGAGGTCTTTGTGGAGCAACCCTGCGGTTATGTGCAAAAGGGACATGAACATAAGGTTTACAAATTAAAAAAGGCACTCTACGGACTTAAGCAAGCCCCACGTGCTTGGTATAGCCGTATAAAAGCCTATTTCATGAAGGAAGGTTTTGAGAAGCGTGAGTATGAGCATACGTTGTTCATCAAGACAAGAAAAGAAGGCAAATTGTTAATTGTAAGTCTTTATGTTGATGATCTTATTTTTACTGGAAATGATGAGTTGATGTTTACAGATTTTAAAGCTTCCATGAAGCATGAGTTTGATATGGCAGATCTTGGTAAGATGAGGTATTTCCTTGGTCTTGAAGTCCTGCAAAGATCTGATGGGGTTTTTATTAGTTAGAAGAAGTATGCATTGGAGGTGCTAAAACGGTTTGGAATGGATAACAGTAACTCTGTTCATAATCCTATTGTTCCTGGCTATAAAGTCATGAAAGATGAAGATGGAGTAAAGGTGGACAAGACTTACTATAAACAAGTTGTGGGTAGTCTCATGTACCTCACAACAACTCGAGCAGACACGATGTTTGTGGTAAGTCTTATTAGTAGGTATATGGAGAATCCTACTGAACTTCATTTACAAGCAACAAAAAGGGTCCTGAGATATTAGAAGGGAACAACTGGGTTGGGTATTTTTTATAGGAAGGGAGGAGATGATAAATTTGTTGCTTACACTGACAGTGATTATGCTGGAGATTTGGATGAGAGGAAAAGTACTTCAGGTTATGTGTTCTTATTAAGTTCAGGAGCAGTTTCATGGTCATAAAAAAAACAACCAATAGTAAGTTTATCTTCCACCGAGACAGGATTTATTGTTGCAGCTTCATGTGCATGTCAGGCATTATGGTTAAAAGGAGTGTTGAAAAAGTTGGGTCAAAATCAAGTCAATCCAACTATTATTTATTGTGATAGCACTTCTGCAATCAAACTCTCAAAGAACCCAGTTATGCATGGTCGCAATAAGCACATAGATGTGTGGTTTTATTTCCTTCGAGAGCTCACAAAGGCAGGTTCTGTGGAATTGGTACATTGTGGCACAAAGGAACAGTTGGCTGATGTAATGACTAAACCGTTGAAGTTGGATGTTTTCTTGAAGCTAAGAGGACTATTAGGAATTGAATATTAGCATTCAGTTTAAGGGAGGAATTGTTAAGATTATAGACGTTAGGTTTTTACCATTCAGTCAACAATAAATACCTATTATTATGGGATTTAATTCAGTTTTACAGTTTTAGGATTTGATTAGTCATGAGCAGTTTTGTTACTGTTACTAGTGGGTAGTTATAATATTGTTTAAGCTATTATGTAAAGGCTATATAATAGCCATCTATTATTCAATAAAAGTGAGCACTTTCTCTTATTATATTCACTCTTAAAAAGGGCTTCTCTATTTTTTAACAGTTCATTCAAATTAGTTATGCGATAACTGAATGTTTCTGGGAATTTGTTACTGGAGGGGTTTTTTATTTTTATTTCTTATTTTCGTTATTGGAGTGAAAGAGATTTTGGTTCTCTCGTGGATAATCAAAATCCAGTTTCCAATTTTTGACGTATGAATATTCATCCAGAAGACCGAATCCGATAACTTGTTTGGAGAGAATCTAAATACATCATCATCCTGACATTCAATCATTAGCGCAGAAATGCTAATCAAATGCGGCTATTTTACATTTACAAATGCGGCTTTCGTAATAGCCGCATTCGTAAATCACATTTACAAATGCGGTTATTTACCAAAGCCGCATTTGTAAATCTTGTTTTTTGATTTACAAATGCGGCTTTGGTAAATAACCGCATTTGTAAATAATGTTTTTTTTAAAGTGCAATTTGTATTGTCCCTACACCATATAAATTAACCTGCATAATGATCAAACCCAGCCAGACAAATACAGAAATATAGAGATAAATTGAGAGAATCAAAATGTACATTTACAATAGTAATCAAACATAATAAAACCTACACTATTGATTAACTATGGTAGAGTTATAAAAATTTATGAAATATGTGGACCAGGAATCTCTAACATATGAAATGCCTTCCGAATTCATTGGTGTTTCGTCCGAGAATAACTGCATTGCAAAATATAGTTGACATAAATTAGTTTATATATATATGTGTGTGTGTGTTCATGAATTATAAAAATGATTTAACATATCATGTTATTACCTCTTTCCAACCAATTTTAACACCTAGTCTTATAATGGTAATCATCCATTGCATAATGTAATAGCCACACTTATAGCTTCCTGGTTGTTTATTACACTATAATTGAATAAAAAGTAATATGTTAGTATATTGATAAACAATGATAATAGAGAAAGAAAAAAATTACAAACCTTTATTCTTATGTAGTTCAAATTATTTGAACTGGATCGACCTTTTAGGATGTTATATCCACGCCATGAACTGGTTAATACAAAAAACCTCGTTAGTAGATGGTTAATTAGTAACATATACAAAGTTAAGTTTATAATGTACTTACGTATCAATGATATCATTAAATTTTGTGGGAATCTTCTTGTGTAGGGAACAGAACCACACAACAGTCTTATCAACCATTGATAAGACAAGTAATTGTCAATGATGCCTATATCATCCATGAAAAGAGTTAGTAAATATTTAAAACATGAAATAGTAATAATTGATGACATATAATTAAACTTACTCATTAATATAAGGGCATAAATAAATTTGTTTTCCCTCTTTTTCCAGGGTGTTAGTGATGTATGCTTGAGTCTCAGATGACTTTGGTCCAACGGGATTAGTATATGCAGGATCTAAGAATCCATACATATTTTTCCCCCTCAGTGATACAGACTCTATGGAAAAACCTACAAGTTTTTAGTTAAAGCATAATCAATAATAATTTAACATAAAGTAAATTGAATAATAGGTAAAGATACTTACATCATAAAAAATTGAATTATACTTATATTGAGCTCTTGATTCCCATATATAAATTCTGATAAATTTGTGTTGTACATCATTAGTGGCAGTTCAATGTTTATTTGAAAAAATGTATCATCCCACGGAATTAGAAAAGGTTCATTGCCAATCTGACTAGCAATGAGACCTAATGAAGCTATAGGATTGTCAATTGGAACCTCACGCTTCTTCTTCAGACTTGGTGGCCGAAAAGATTTCTACAAGATAAAGAACATTTATATTAAATTATATGTAATATATAAATATAAATAAAAAAAATAATAAAATGAAATTATTACATGAGGTTTTGTAACTGAATTTTCATCGTAACACAAGTTAGTGTTATTGGAGGAAATAAAGCCTAAAGAATGCTACTGGGAGAAATAATGTTCAAAAGAATATTTTTAATGAAAAAAGTATATAATATTGTGACTGACCTAAGTCCGTATAAAAAAACAAAACAAAAATAACTATTAGTGTTCGGTTTTTAACTAAATTAAAATTATATTTTATCTCGCAGTTGAAGACTACTTGTTCTTTTTTTGAAAATTTAATAATATAAATTATTTTAAATAAAATTTTAAGTCAACTTTTATGGATTATTTTTTATTTAGATCGATAAAATTTTAAATTGAAATATTTTAAATTATTTTTATATAAAAAACAAATAAATTACACAAATTGACTTAAATAAAAACATGTCAACAATATTTTGAATAAAATTTATTGATCTTATAAATGCATGATAACATAAAAACATATTGTGTTAAAGAAAACAAGAATCAAACAATAATTACAAAAAAAATTACAAACTACAATTATAAATATAACTCAACGACTAAATTTAAAATTTTAAAGTATTTTAAAAAATTCACTAAACGTGAAATCAAGATAAAATATTTAATTGAAAATAAACTAGAACAATAAGAATAATTATAAAAAACTTAAACAAAATTCTAAAAATAGACTATAAGAGAAATAAATATCAAATATAGAAAATAAATTTGGATATAAAATAAAAAAAAAGGTTGGTAATAAAAAAAATACAAATATTTTTCTTTTTGTTATCATTTTTGTTTCGACGTCAAGTCATTGTGATGACATGCTAAGGTCAATCATTACATTTGAGGTATTATTGAACTCAAAACTTTGCCATGATTTTATTTTTGAGAGACACATTAGTGGATTAAAAGATGAAAGTGTATTTAAATTGCCCTTAATCGATGTGGGACTATTAGGCGTACTAGATATTAGGTAAGACACAAGTTTTTCGTCTAATAGACGATACAACACTATGTAGTCTTTTCTTGATGTATGATAAGTATAGTTGAGACTGAAACAATACAAGCATAATGTAAGCTAACCTCGTATTACATGAACATTTGTAACTCTATATTATAGAAAATGTCCATTGTCATCATCTATTAAAGAGATTTGTTCAAATTCAAGCACAACTATCATCAAATTATTTGTTTGGAAAAGACCTAAAGTTTCTTTCTTCAACAACTTCATAACACAAAGAGCATTTCAACTCTAGCTCAATTGTCTACCTTGTATGGGGTGCACTTTTACCATGTGTTGATGCAAGAGATTAAAGTCAGTAATCAAGGATTGATAAGTACATTTCTATTCACTCTTAGAGTGTCTAATATAACTTTCTTAGGCTGTGATTGAGAGTAAAATCCATTATTTTAGACGAGATTCACTTAATTGGATGAAACTGGACCATAATTAGAATCATTGTTTAAATCTAGTTTTTAGATAAGTTTTGCTCTCATCTTGATTTTGACCATCTGTAAAGATTTTGGACCTTATTAATGATAATGCAGATGAAGAATTACAATGTGTTGAAGTAGGGAGAGTTTCACAAAAGAATGACTAAATGGTTTCACCTCTCATGCATATCATACGGTCTCCCTAAAGCATCTAATGTTGGAAAAGTTGCTCTAAAGAGAAAGATTTGAATTTGGTTATCCTTTGGGAAGATGTTGAAGATTTCCTAGTAAAGAATTATGTCACTTTAAATATTGGAAAGCTTGGTTATGGAAAGACGAAGGGCTCCTTGTGTTTAAAGACATTAGACGGTCTTCCCAAAATATCTATTGATGGATGCTCCATTTTGAGAAACGAAGATATATAGTGGTTTGATGATTCTATTACATTCTGAGGAAGCAAAAATCAAAATCTATTCAATCTTATGCAAGGAAATTCTATCAAATTCTTAAATTAAAAATGCTTTGTAAAATGCCTAAAAAACAAAACAAATCTCCTTCGAAGATATTATAAAAATTGAATCTTTTACAATATCTCTTACGGTAGTGCTAGCATTAATTACAATCAATGCACAAATATACTTAATGGAAGGAAATATTTGATAATTGTTAACTAATATTCTAAGACAGATTTTGAATTTAAATTTGTGCAAAGAAAAGAAGATTTTAAAAGAGACATCAGAGTAAAAATAAATGAGAGGCTCAGGAGTCGCGTGCAACACACAAGCCAAGTCATCTTATATTGCTCAAGCATAAAAGAAGACTTTTGCACAAGCCTTGAATAATGCTTGTGATATTCCTCTTTCATAGTTGTACTCTCCTTACATCAAAGAGAGATTTAATATCTATTCAAATTGATGAAAATGTGTATCTTGCAAGTCTTGAAGACCGTAAAAAATCACTTTCATAGAAGAATAATACTATCCAAATGTGACAAACACTACTAGAAAATTATTAAATAGAAATCAATTTTAGAGACTAAAAATAATTAGTTGTTATATTGACTAAATTAGATACTATTTTAGAAACTAAAAAAGTTATTGGTTTATAAATTAGTTTCTATTATTGATAAATAGTTTTTAAATTGGTATCTAATAAGCTACCAATGTTTTAACTACCAATTATTTAGATTCTAAATTTGGTAGAAAAAACCTTGGTAGCTAATTAGATATCAATTTAGAAACTATTTATTGTTGAAGATGGATGTTGCTCCCTTCAAGACAATGTGTTTGATGAAGCCAATTGTGTATTTTGCTTTGTTGTTTGAGTTTTCTTTTTAGGGGTTGTCTTGTGTTTATATTAGAGGTTGTTTAAAGTGAGTTTTTTTGCAGCATGACCTACCTCTTGACCATTAATCATGTGATAAGAGCAAACACAATGTTTTCTAAAAATGTTCTCACATGTTTTGCCAAAATACTCTTTACTGCACAAAAAATGAATCTGTTCTTTCTTAAATAAATAGATTCTTTATTAAACTGATGTCTTGTTAAAAAGTTTTAATAACCTTGTTTTGTGCATATCATGACTCAATCTTCATGCTATCAAAATGACTGAGTTTCATCTATTCAAATATCTCTTGTTATCATTTTGAAAATGAATATTTTCTTCCTTAAATGAATAGATTGTTTTTAGTTTGGTGCCTGACTCTATAAGAGTGTTTCCACATCTTTATCTGTGCACCAAGAAGCTTGTCTTAAATCTCTTGTTACCAAGCTACATCCTTTCTAAAACTCTCTTTGCTTTTGAAAATAAATCTATTTTTTTTATTTTCAATTTGTTCTTTTTATAACTGTTTTTCAAAAGTCTGTTATAAAATGTTTTTTATAAAAGGAGAATTAGTTCTGACTTAAACTGTGAGTTGAGAAAACGAATTTCTTAACAGAGATTGGTTAGTTTCAGTGAATAAGTACATGTTCTTGAAAGTATTTTAAAAACCAGAAACTGTGTTTGTTCTTGCTTGGTTCTAAGGCTTGGTTGGAGGTGCTTTCACTGTGTGTGCAATCTGTTCTACTGCTCTAAGTCAGATTTCTGCATTCTCTTTCCAGGTGTATTCAATTCATCTTTCTTTCCTTTGTAAAGTGTGATTGTAAGACTCTTCTTGATAGGGTTTCTTGAAGAGTTGTGTGTGCTGGAATAGCATTTTTTAGCAAGGTGTGTCATGTTCTTGTAGGGTTCAAGAACAGTGGTTGTGTAATTGTTTTGAAATGTGTTTTAGTGGATTTCACCTTGGATTAGGTGAGACTGAATGTAGCTCATTTGAGTGAACCAATTGGACCTTTCTTGGAAATCTCTAGGATCTTGGAAAGTTATTTCTCTAGAAAGGGTTTTATGATTTTTTTTTACTTCCCTTGAAGACATGAGAAAATTCATAGCAGTGGGGTCTTGGAATATCAATTCGGGTATCTTGAGAGTCTTTGCATGGACTAAAGACTTTGTGTTAACTTCCATAAAGCTCACCAAAGCTCAATGCTGGGTCAGGATCCACGGTTTTCCTATGGAATATTGGTATCCGAAAGCAATTTTCTCTACAGTGAGAGGGATTGATACTCATCTTTCTCTTGATGACTGCACCATGAATAAATCTAGATTTTTTTTTTGCTAGAGTGTTGATTGATATTGATATGTTATTTGCTTTGTCTAATCAAATTTTGGTTTTTCTTTTATTACAAATATTGAATTTGAGAAGTTGTCTCCATTTTTCTCTTCATGAAAAATGATAGGGCATGATGTTTTTAAATGCAGACAACATCCTTATAACCCCCAATAACACAACCAAATTATTGATGCACATTATAAACTTGTGACTGTTCGACCAAAGAAACTAATGATGTCTCTCACAAGGAAGTGATTGATATCACAAAGAAACAAAATTTTGCAGTAGAGGTATAAATATATGACTTACCTATTTGTAATGCAGGAGTGGTGGAAGTTGGGAGAGCTGTTGTTGAAAATTATGGCATTTTAGAAGGATTCTCTCATATGAAATTTGCAACAAGTCCAAAATTAGTTGTTGTCAAATAGGTTACTTCTCAATAAGTTTCTCAATATTAAGTCTTGTAAAATTGTTTTGAATCTCTTTCAAGTAATGAACAAAAGGTTTAAGAGTCATGTTCGACCATCTTGACAGCAAATATAGTTGAATCTACCTCGACTGATATTTTCTTAGAAGAATCCAATTTTGTCTCTAAGTTCTAGGCTAAAAAGAGGGATAAGGAAGAATCATTAAAAACGATGAATTGACTTAAACCTCTAGGAGACCGATATGTCCTACTAAAGTTGAAGTGAAAGCCAATAAGATGACTTCCAAAATAGGTCAACCCAAGAAAAAGTAATGGTAATGATGTGCATATCAATATCATAAAATTTTATTACTATTGTTGAATGTGAATGAATGTATCGTCCAGTCGAGAAGATTCTTTTGTTTTCATTCTTATCTTTATTATTTATTTTTTTTAAACTCTCAATGTACTTGTTTAAATTATTCTTGTATTTTTTATTTTTTCTCATGGGCCTGGTATAGTTCCAAATGCTTTTGTTGTCTATTTTCTTTTTTGATTTTGCTATTTTTATGTGATAAAACATGCTACCTAGCAAAAAAAAATTATTAAAAAAAATACTCCTTTTGTGATTATGTAACTACAACAATTTTCAATGTAATTTTTTTTTCCAAATAACAATATTCTTCATAAAATAACAAACTTGATTGTTGCACACATTATTTCAATAATAATGCATATATTTTATTAAAATTTTCAAAAATTATTATATAAAAAATTAGCTATTAAATTTTAAGAATAAATTAAAATTAAGTTTCTCCTAATAAAAAACATATACACGTGCGTACGCACGTGTCTCGGGCTGTTACTTATTTTAAAATTTGTTAAATTTCGTAAAAATTAAAATACATTTTTCTATTTCTAAAGTTATGAAAGTATTTTTGTTTTTTTATCAGCAAGCAAAAATCTAATTGAAATTCAGTAATGCATATTTTTAAAAGCAAAAGAAATTATGCCATAATGCATATATATAAACTGATATATTGAGGTTTATCAGCAAAACTCGTAACCTAAAACTTATAAGTATGAAAAATTAGATTCCTTTTAGACAAACAAACATTAAACTATATCTTAATTGTATATAATTCAAATTATATGCACGTATATATATATATATATATATATATATATATTCTGGTTTTTGTTCATTAATTAATTAGGCCCTAATGAGGTTGATTATAAGTTCAATGTTAATTAATTAATATATCGAATCAATTTGGAGTTTAAACTAAACCATATTGAGAAAAATTGTGGCAAAGAATTATTATTTCTGTCATTTGTTAGAGAAATAGAAGATAAAGTTATTTTTCTTTATAATTTTAAATACGTGTTTAAATTTGTGTTTATCTCACAGCTGCAAACACGAATTTGAATTTCCTTACACGCATGCTTTTGGTGATATAACTTTCTAGAGTTTTCTTTTTAAAGCTTCTCTTTCTAATTCTAAAATAAAATAATGTTATTTTTTTATTATAAGTTTTTATAACTTCAAAAAATTAATTTATAATTGTAATTATTGAAAAAAAATTTATTAAAACAAATACAGAACCCAATTAGGTTCTCCACATATATTATGCGTTTATTAATTCTGGCACATCTAGATATTTTCTTATAATATTAAACAAGATAAATTTATCATGATGGCAAATAGTTTAATTTTGATACATTATCAACATAAAGAAATGCAAAATTAAACCCTTGCAGTGAATTAGGAATTTCGAGTTATTTATATGGTATATTTACAACCAGTTTTCTAAACCTGAACTTTAAATTAATTAAGATGAGGTTAAAAAGTGGTAATAGTAAAACAATCTCATATAATACTTCTTTTACTATAGATGTTGTTATATAAATTTTAATAAATTTTTTATTAATATAATTAAAAATTAAAATAATATTATTTAAAATTTGTTATAATTTATATTATATTAAAATAAAAAAAAATTGAATCATTAATAAATGTTTACATTCATTACAAGAAAATTATTAAACAGAAATTAATTTTAAAAATAAAAGTCGATAAAAAAATTTAGAAAAAAAATAATTAATTGTTAAATTAACTAAATTAGATATTATTAATAAATATCTAAATCAGTCTATATTATTAATAAATATTTTCTAATTTAATAGTTTACTACCAATTTAAATAATTATAACCGATTAGATACTAATTTAGAAATTATTTATTAATAATGTAAATTAATTTAGATATTAATAATTTTTTTTTAATTTATAAATAATATCTAATTTTAATTAATATAATTAATTATTTTTTTCTTTAAAGTTAATTTATATTAAATGCTTTTTTAATAATGATTGGAGGTGTTGTAATTAATATTTTCAAAATATATAAATATTTTGAAAGATACCAATCAACTAAAAATCCTAGATATACTATTATTTGATTAAATCATAAGATTAAGAATATTTAACTATTGATTTATTTAGATTAAAATTCATTGTTAAATATTCTTTTGTATTAAAGATGAGCAAATGCATCCACAGAAGTGTTCACATGTATAAACATACCATTGATGCCATCAATAATAGTTCATGTGAAAATTAATTTTAAATTCTTTAAATAAGATTTTTGAATTTAAATAACATAGATGAAAAGAATACAATTAAAAGAGGAAGAATTTATTAAAAATATCAACCAAATTCTTCAAAATTAAGTCACGTGTAATATTTTCCAATAACTTATAGGAGTTGCATTAGAATATCTAGACATATATTGCATGTCGTAGATTAGACGGAAAAGGTAATATTAATTAATATTATTTTCTTTGGACCAACAAGTTGAATTAGTTGAAATCCACGTAAATTGGATCAAATATGAACAACAAAAAAGTTTATTTATATTATAAAATTAAGCTTATTGTTATTGTATTCATTATAAAAATAAGATAAGAAGCACATTCAGATTAATTATATTATATAAATAATGCTTATCTATAAATATAATATAAGAAAGGATGAGAAGGGATGGAATGGTATGAGTTTCTACCTACCCATATTCTTGAATAGAAAAATTTCATAATTATCTATATATATGATTATGAAATTTGTATCTCTTTTCTGTTTCTAATGAACATCAGATATATTTATATTTATTCTCATATTGTCTTCAATATTTATTAAATAATTTTTATATAAAATATCACAGGAAAAATATAATATTAAATAATGATTACACATAATTCAAATTTTGTGATTATTATTCTTGTAAAATGTTGAGAGAGAAATACCTTAAAAATTTAAATAAGTGAAACACTGATAAAAGGAATAAATAAATTGTCTAATAGATTTTTTAAATGAAACAAAATTAATAACTGGAAAGAAAAAAAAGTTTTCTAATATTACTTAATAAACTAAGAATTTACTTGATAAATATTTCAAATTGATAGTATAAAATTTACATTTCCTTAAATTTAACATACCATTTAAAGATTGTGTAACAAAAATAAAATAATTAAAATATTTTTTTAAAGTTATTTAATAAACTAAATATATTTTAATAATTTAAAACATACATGATTATATAGATATACTAAAATATCATTAAATAAAAACTAATTTTAAAAATAAAAATAATTAGATATTATTAGTGATAAATAATTTCTAAATTGATATCTACCAATATTTTAGATTCTAAATTGATAGCTAATTAGATACTAATTTAGAAACTATTTATCAATGATAGAAACTAATTTACATATCATAATTTTTTTAGTCTATCACATAGTATCTAATTATTTTTTTTCTTTAAAATTGATTTTTATTTAATGATTATCATATATATATATACTAATTTAGAAACTATTTATCAATGATAGAAACTAATTTACATATCATAATTTTTTTAGTCTATCACATAGTATCTAATTATTTTTTTTCTTTAAAATTGATTTTTATTTAATGATTATCATATATATATATATATATATATATATATATATATATATCCTAATTTAAAAAACTAGATATCTCTAACCACCATGTCCAATTAATAAAAAATTCTCTATTAAAATAAAAAAAATAAAAAAAATTTATTTATGATCTAATCTAATTTTTTTATTACACTCGCTAAATTCATTGTATACTCTAATTATTAATATGGAAATAATTTCCCTTACTTACTATAATAAATTTTCAAGGATTGCAAATGTTTAAACTTCAATAGTTATTTTTCCCTATGCTTCAGTCATTTTGTGCCTCGAATTAAGTCTATAGAAAAATTAGAACACGAAATTACAAATAGTAAAAATCGAAATCAAATCTAAAAGAACAAACTATATATACTAAAATCCTATCCGTTTTAAGATAATATTAGTTACATTTTATGTACTTTTAATTTTAAAAAAACTTCTTTGAAATTCATAATAATGATATAAAAGTGTACTTTTCTTTATAAGACTGTTTGTGTTAACATGAAATCGTCAATTTATTTTCAAAATGTTTAATCAATGTATTTTTTATATCTAAAATGTATATATAATATATTTTTCATAAAATTATTCAGATATAGATTTTTGAATCAAATGATAAATGCATATATTTTTTTTAAAACTCCACATAAATAGAGGAACACATTTATTTTAAATTAGTTATAAAGATTAAAAAGATATATTTAATAAATATATTGGCCTCACTAGTTAATAAAAACAATCTCTTAGAAGAAAAAAAAACGAGTACATGTGACACAACATTATAACTTTTTATTGGTACTACCTTAAAATATTTATTAAAACAAATGAGATCAGTGAACAATAATTTGGTACTACCTTCTCTCTTTCAAGACAGAAATTTGAACTGTTTTTTTGTTTTTTGTTTGTTGAGATAGCTTTATCTTGGAAAAGGATGAGTTTGATTAAAGTGGAGTAAAAATGAATGAAGATTGATGAATAGGTTTTTGTCACTATTGTTTTTCTGAGTGTTCTGACACGGAACGTAAATAGAATTTAATACAACCTTTTAAGTTTCATGAGATGAGTTTGGTGATTCATCATATAATTTCTAAAGCATGACGCTGACATGGAACGAAATCACATACCTAATTGTTAACTGAACTCATCCTTATCATTTAAAATTTGACCTATATCCGATTTATATATATATATATATATATATATATATTAGTACTAGTAGTGGAAATATATTGTGTATTTGCATTTTATCATATTTTTAAATATTTTTATAAATTTATATTATAATATTTTAATTTATGTTAAGAAGACGATGCAGGTAAGAAGATGGAAGAATTAGAGAAAATTTTAAATTTAATAAAATAATTTTTGCAGACATTAATTAAAACAAAAGAAAGAGAAAAGGAAATGAAAATGTGGATGTGTATAAAAAAAAAGAAAAAGAAAAAGAAAGAGCTAGAATAAGAGCGTATTTATCTATGTACCACGTATACTATACGGATATATGGATACGAACATAAGTATAATTTTTAAAATATAAGAAATGAGACACGAAATATATATATATATATATATATATTATAATTATGAATTATATAAATTGACAATAAAGATTTATGTGCACAATGTTTTAGAGAAAAATGTTTTTCATGGTTAGTTCAAAAATATTTTTTTTTTATTTTCATAATCATAATAAAAATTTATACAAAAGGTTTGAGTTTTTAGAAGATTAATATATATTTCTTTTAAATTGTGTTAGAACCGTGTTATAATTGTCAGAAATACAATAAATATTTTTTTAATTTTCTAGAAAAAGAGAGATAGAAAAAAGAAAATAAAGTGCTCTTTAGATATCTTATTTAAAAAATATTGTAACTGATAATTTTTTTTATAATTTTAAAAGAAAAAAAGTATTAAATTAATAATTATTATTCTTTTAAAAAATAAAATTAGAAAAAAGCTGTTAAACTAATTGTTATTTTGTCCTGGGAGAAAAATTATGTCAAAAAAGGAAAGGTTACGAGAAGAATCTAATGATAATGATATATTGTTATAGATCATGTACAAAGGCTATGGGATAGGAATTGACGTGGGAGATAGGTATCCTTATTTCTATATTTATAGTTTTAACTTTGTCCTTGTATTTATAATTATTTAAAAAAAGAAGACATGATATAAGGTAAAGCAAAATACAGAATTCACAGTAAATTTTATTTAGGTAATGAGTTTAAAGTCAATGGATAGTTAATGTAAAAAATAACTAATTATAAATTATTATTATTGATGTAACTAGTAAAGATTTATTATAAAAAGTTATTATATATAATAATTCATAATTAGATGACAAAAATGAAAGCACTATTTGTAACTCAAATAAAATTTTGGTAATCAATATTAGATATTAATTTAAATTCTAATTAAAAACTAGTTTAATTATTTTATAAAATTTAATTCATTGATTAAATATAAAAATCAATTTAGTTATCATATTATATAAAAACAGTTTAGTGACTATATTATGTAAAAAAATCAATAAATATGTTATATAAAATCATATAATATCGAATACTATTTTAACAATAATATTATATATAAATTAATTTAGTGACGTATAGAAATTAAATTAGCTATCAAATATATAAATAAAAAAATTGATCATTATACTGCTCACTTAATAAAATATAGTTATCAAATATAGTTTACCTTTTTAATTTTTTATATTTAGTTTCAAAATTTTAAAATAAATTATTTATAATTAAAATTCACTTCACGTTATAATTTAAATAATTTAAATATATTTATTTATTATTAATTTTAATTTAATTTTTATATGCTTTTTAGGAAGATAAAATATTTTATTATGTATATAATGTACATATTAAAATATTAATTTTATTTAATGATAATATTCAGAGATTATATTTTGAGTCAATGTACAGTCATAAATAAAATCTGATTCGATAAAAAAACAAATGCGATAGGCAAGGTCTGTCAGAAAGTTGATTGATAACAGCTCTGTTTCAATTCAATGATTGATAAGTTGGAAGTTTCTTGGGTGTTGGTTTTAGTTAAGAGTTCAATGCATTTATTGTTCTTAATTCAAGGATATGTGTATATATGTATATGTATACATGTAACATTTGCATGGCTATGCTATTGTGCATACCATAATATTTTTAAATTAGAATATTTCTTAAAATATTCAACCTTGCTTTCCAATTGTTATAGAATTACAAAGTTTTTCCTTTGCATCTCTTGATTTCCTTGCTATAGTTTGAATTACAAAATTGTTATCCATATAAAACTATAAAATAAAAAAGTATTAGAGAGAATGATCAAATTTGAAAAATAAATAATCCGTTCAATACTATAAAATAAATATTGACATATTTTATTTTAGTACAATAAAAAAAATTAGACTCTTAGTGTAGCAACTTTTATTTTACAAGTTTTATTTGAACTTCATTAATGATTAATGTAACTGTGTGAAAAAACAGAGAACTCCCTCTCTAGCACAGTTTTTTTTTCTTTCTTTCTTATCTGTCAATCTCTCCAACCCTTTTTCTTCTGTTTTTAATTTCTCTCTCATACCACATCTATTCCAAAATCTAATCACGTCATGCTGTAACTGAGGAGTTAGGATACATTTTTACCCGATCAGATTTTTAAATATAGTAAGTTCATTTTTACTTTAAGATCTTTTATTATCGATTTTTTTCTATGATTTCTACGATTTATTATCTTAATTCATTTTTATATACTGAATTTCTGTTATGTTTGGATAACTTGCATCAAACCCTTAAATTGTGATGCTTATCTAGACTGAGAGGACAAAATTCTACAAGTTGCTTTAAAAGCAAGTAATAAAGATAAGGGAAGCTAATTTTTTTAATAGCACATAGGCTAGAAGATCTGGATGTGGAAGGGATATGCTCCCAATATTCAATTTCTCTTGCAAGGATGTTGTGTGTTTATATATTGTTTTGTTTGTTTATATATTATTTAAACTTGTAGAAATATTAGATTTTGATGGTTTGGTATTTAAGTATTTTTTTTAATGCTAAATAGGTTTTTGAATGTTGTGGATCACATTTTGAATGATATTGTATGATGAAAATGATAAGAAATTGATGTCATACATTTGGGATAATGTATGAGTTATTGTTTGATGACATTAAGTATGAAAAACCTATGTTTAATAGAGATCCTCTAGCTTCACTGATGATCTAAGTCATATAGACTAAGATATCAGGTGGTGAGAAGATGAAAGGGAGTTCATACACACCAGATCCCGCTATAAACACTTGGTATTAGATGTTTGAACTTACCCTGATCCTTTATCACGGGATTCGCTGATAATCTTTGGATCAGGTGTTAGTCTCTGGTAGGGGCATACTCAATGAGTCTTCCGAAAGAAGAAGTGGGATTGAAATGAAATCCAATGATTGTGATTGAAAATAGATCCCTCTGTGGTGTATATGAATGTATGAAATTGATATTGAAATTTTATATGACAACATCTAAAGAAATGTTTATAAATGATTTGTTTGATTGATTCTTTTTGCATGAATTCGATATGCTATGGAATTTCTTTTCATTAGCTTACCCTTGTTTTTCTTGTTGTGTTTAAACTGCGAAGACTGTTGTACTACATACAATAGCAGATGATCATAAAGGTGTTGAAGGGTCTGGAGAGCTTTAGAGTGTTGTTTTAAAACTTACATTGTAAATATTTGTATTTTCATAAGCTTTAATCATGTATTAGGAATGTTTTGAAAAACTCTAAGCTTGTATAGAAATATGTAAAACTTGTATTGTTATAGTTAGAAGTATTTCTGGGGTGTTACACAAATAATACAATTGAACACATGTTTAATTTTAATAATTGTCACCTATGTTTATTAAGGAGGAAAATTAACGTGTTAATATGCAACTAATATTGAAGGAAGTATTAAATATTTTTAAAGTTACAAAAAAAAAAGGTTCCTTTATTCTATGTTTTTCTCTATGACTTAGTCATCAATATTAGTGGGGTCAGTTTAGAAAAGTGTTTCTCTCAACTTGATTAAGTTGATACTAAAATTTGGTAATGTTTGGATAACTTGCTTTAGGTTCCTATATATTAGAGTGGTTCTCCTGCTTGAACCGAAATTTCCTTGGGATAAGAAATTACAGGTAAGGGAAACTAACTTTAATTTTTAATAGCACCCTAGGCTAGAATATCTGGATGTGGAGGGGACGTGGTCCCAATATTCAATTTCTCTTGCAGGATGTATGTTGTGCGTTTATACATTGTGTGTTTATTTATATATTATTTGAACTTGTAGAAATATTAGATTTTGATGGTTTAATATTTAAGTGTTGTTTTTTTATGATAAATAGACTTTTGAATGTTGTGGATCGCGTTTTGAATGATATTGTATGGTGAAAATGGTATGAAATTGAATTCATACATTTGGGATAATGTATGGACTGATGTTTATTTGTGTATTAAGTATTGATGCCTATGTGGTAACAGAGATCTCTGAGCTTCACGGATGATTTAAGTCATATAGACTAAGATATCAAGTGGTGAGAAGATGAGAGGGAGTTCATACACACCAGATCCCGCTATAAACACTTGGTATTAGATGTTTGAACTTACCATGATCCTTTATCACGGGATTCGCTGGTAATCTTTGGATCAGGTGTTAGTCTCTGGTAGGGGCATACTTAATGAGTCTTCTGAAAGACGAAGTGGGATTGAAATGAAATCCAATGATTGTGATTGAAAATAGATTCATCTGTGGTCTATATGAATGTATGAAATTGATATTGAAATTTTATATGATAACATCTAAAGAAATGTTTATAAATGATTTGTTTGATTGGTTCTTTTTGCATGAATTCGATATGCTATGGAATTTCTTTTCATTAGCTTACCCTTGTTTTTCTTGTTGTGTTTGAACTGCGAAGACTGTTGTACTACGTACACGAGCAGATGATCATAAAGGTGTCGAAGGGTCTGGAAAGCTTTAGAGTGTTGTTTTAAAACTTACATTGTAAATATTTGTATTTTTATAAGCTCAATCATGTATTAGGAGTATTTTGAAAAACTCTAAGCTTGTATAGAAATATGTAGAACTTGTATTGTTATAGTTAGAAGTATTTCTGGGGTGTTACAAATAATACAATTGAACACATGTTTAATTTTTAATAATTGTCACCTATGTTTATTAAGGAGGAAAATTGACGTGTTAATATGCAACTAATATTGAACGAACTATTAAATATTTTTAAAGTTACAAAATAAAAAAAAAGTTCTTTTATTCTCTGTTTTTCTCTTTGACTTAGTCATCAATATTAGTGGGGCCAATTTAGAAAAGTGTTTCTCTCAAGTTGATTAAGTTTATACTAAAATTTGGTAAGGTTTGGATAACTTGCTTTAGGTTCCTATATATTATAGTGGTTCTCCTGCTTGAACCGAAATTTCCTTGGAATAAGAAATTACAAGTTAGGGAAACTAACTTTAATTTTTAATAGCACCCTAGGCTAGAATATCTGGATGTGGAGGGGATGTGATCCCAATATTCAATTTCTCTTGCAGGATGTATGTTGTGCGTTTATATATTTTGTGTTTATTTATATATTATTTGAACTTGTAGAAATATTAGATTTTGATGGTTTAGTATTTAAGTGTTGTTGTTTTTATAATAAATAGACTTTTGAATGTTGTGGATCGCGTTTTGAATGATATTGTATGGTGAAAATGGTATGAAATTGAATTCATACATTTGGGATAATGTATGGACTGATGTTTATTTGTGTATTAAGTATTGATGCCTATGTGGTAACAGAGATCTCCGAGCTTCACTGATGATCTAAGTCACATGGACTAAGATATCAGGTGGTGAGAAGCTGATGGAGGAGTTCATGCACACCGTGACATATGAGATGCACGACTTGGGTTGTATTGAACTTACCCTGTTCTTTTCTATTGGATTCGCTGGTAATTTTTGGATCAAGTGTTAGTATCTGGTAGGACTTACTTTATACGGGTCTTCCGGAAGACAAAGTGGAATTGAAATGAAATCCAATGATTGTGATTGAAAATAGATCTATGTGTGATTTATATGAATGATGAAATTGATGTTGAAATTTTATAGGAGAATATTTAAAAGAAATGTTTATAAATGATTAGTTTGATTTGTTCATTTTGAATTAATTAAATATGTTATGAAATTTCTTTTCATTAGCTTACCCTTGCTTTTCTTGTTGTGTTGTGAACTGCGATGATTGTACTACGTACACAAGCAGATGATCATACATGTGTCGAAGGGTCTGGAGGGCTTTGGGATGTAGTTTGAACTTTATATTGTTAATATTTATATTTCTATAATTCATAATCTTGTAATAGAAATATTTTGAAAAATCTAAATCTATATAGAATTTGTTGAACTTTTATTGTAATAGTTAGATGTATTTTCGGGGTGTTACACACTCTTTCCCAATCTCACCTTTGCTAGAGTTTCTAAGAATCTAGTGAAGAATCTCAAAGGAGTTGGCCAAATCTCTCCCTTGAATCTTGGCACCAAAACAACAACACCTTTGTTCTTTTAACTATTCATTCGGTGTTTCTTTCCTCCATAAACTTTTGCTGCAAAACCTCACATATATTCACGAATCAAGTTGAGCTAAAACATGCAAAGCAACTTGCATCATGTGGTCGCAGAGCAAAGAACATCCAAAGCTACTATATCATGGTCCAACTAAGTGTTTGATAAAAAAAAATGTTTTCAACTTGTTTCCATGTTTTCTTTCACAATTCTTCAATTTCCATTGTTTATTTTTACATTTTCACTGTTTATAATTCATTTCCACTCTTTATAATTCCTCTTTACCATTTATATTCAAACTGTTTATTTCCATTGTTCTTGTTCATTCACGATTTCAATCACATTTGTACCATTTAATCTTGTGTTTTTTTTTACTTCTTTAGTTTTTCCACCGTTTAATTCTCATTCTAAACATTTTATGTGGCAAGTGGTTTATCAAGATACCAAAGATCTTTAATGCTATGTAGCACATATACGGATACGGACATTGACATAATACGGATACGGACACGAAGATAGGTATAATCTCTAAAATGTAGGATACGGGGACACAAATCTATATATTATATAATTTTGAATTATATAAATTGAAAATAAATATTTATGTGCAAAAGTATGTTTGAGATTCTTTTGTGAGCATGAAAATATTTTTCATGACGGGTTCAAAAGAATTTGTTCCTTATTTTTATAATCATAATAAAAATTTATACAATAAATTTGAGGTTTTAGAAAATTATTGTATTTATACCTTTTAAAATTGTGTTAGAACCGTGCTAGAATTTTAAAAAATCCAACAAATATTTTTTGAATTGAACACTTCACTGATAACTGTCCTACGAGTGTCGACACCGATATGTGTGTCCGACACGGATACGCCATTTAAGAGAAGTGTCTGAGTCTCATAGCTTTAGTGTAAATCAATTAAGCTCGGATCAGTTCCACTATTTTGATGTTGTGGTCAGCTTGGCTTCAAGGCTTCCTTCTTCAGATATTGATCCTCACTTCTTCTAAAACTCTAACCTACTTGACCTAATTAGATTATAAAACCATAGTTTATTATGAAAAAATCCAAAAAATCCAAAAGAAATGTCCTCAAAATCATATTTGGATAGGAGATTCGATTACTTGTAGGAAAAGTATTAACATCCTACTATGTCCGTCCTAAGATGCACGTTTTTAATTAAATATTAAAAAATGAATGGGATTTTAAAAATATTTATTTTCCTCTAAAAATGAAACAAAGATGCATACAAAATAATTAAAAAAATATTATTATTTTTTATTTCAGTCCAGACAAGGATTGACGTTGTTTTAATGTATTTCCATTCCTAATAAAAAAATAAAATTTACTTAGTTCTTTGACGATAAAAAATGTTGGTTGGTATTTTTAATTGCCAAGTACTTTTGTATTTAAAATTTTTAATTTTCAAGTAAGTCCCAAACATGATTTTTGAACTTTAACGAAACAAATATTTTATTATCAAACGAGTCCAGGATTTAATAGGATAATTAATAATTTTTGAACTTTTACGAAACAAAAAATTTAATTATCAAGAGAATCTGAGACTCAACAAGACAACTAATAATTTTTTAACTTTGACAAAAACAAAAATTTAAATTATCAAGATGTTTTGAAACTCAATATAATAATTAATATTTTTTGAAACTTTACAAAAACATTTTTTTTTAATTATATAGCGAGTCGAAGACTCAACATAATAATTAATACTTTTTAAAATTTAAGTTTGAGATTTAACATGATAATTAATAATTTTTAAAATTAATATTAATAATAAAATTAAGTTTTGAAAAAAATCAAGATGATAATAATAATAAAATTATAAACATATAATGTGAAAACATATCATGTATATTTTTCTTTCTGAGTTTTCAGAATAGAAAATCTAGAAATTCTGAAATATCTTTGAAATACATTTTTTGATTTTCAGAATAATAAATCTGGAATTTGTTTCAGAAATATTTTGAAAAAAACAATTAAAATTTATTTTTAAAAAGGGTAAAATATTTTTTTTTTTGAAAAATAATGATGTGCAGGGGAGAAAATTGTTGAGATGCAGGAAAAAGATAATATTACTATTTATTTTCTCACTCATGCATAAATAAGGCTTCTCATAAAAGGTGCGGTATTTTTATACCCATTAAAAATTACAATTTCTTCCTACACCTCCATGTTTATTTCATGCACCTCTTTAAAAGATGTGAAATGAGAAATCATTTCCTTCATTTTTTCATTGACACTTTTTTTTTCAACTATAGAATTTAGAATACAATTTTCTATTCTAAACTTTAGAGTTCAAAATATATTTTCAAAATCAGAAAATATCTTCTAAATTTTAGAATTTAAAATACAATTTTGTATTCTGAATTTTAGAGTTTAGAATTTTGGAATTTATATGATAAATTCTAAACTCTAAAATTTAAAATATAAAATTATATTCTGAGTTTTAGAATTTGAAAAATTTACGAATTATATAATTGAGAAATAAAAAAAAAACAAATTTTACAGTTTTTTCGAAGAATAATTTTAGAATTGAAAGATTTATGGAAGTTACAATATGAAGATGAAAAAAGAAATTGCCTGAAAATTATATTATGGCCCACTATTGCGTCAAACCACAATGTCTGAAAAACAGGACCAATAAAACTAATCTCATGAACCCTTATATCAAACATTAGCAATATTCTTATGCATAAAGAAGCACCCAATGTGTAAATATGTTATCCCTTAGAAATTTCTGGCACATGTTTTAAAATATATGATGCATATTGTACTCTGTTATAGGACGAGATCTTCACGGACGGCCTGACCAACCGACACGTTTAATCATTAACGTTCAAACCAATGTCAGTGAAACTAAATTACCATTAAAAATTAGGTAATGCAATTATAAGTGTGATCCATGCACTAATCGGGCTCAATAAGGTAAGTCTAGTAAAATAATATAAATAGCGCACATTCCAAGAAGAAAAGTACGTTATTATTACTGTACACACCCTAGTGCCGAATACCCTCTTTCCTGACTTGAGGTCGGAGTGCCTTCTGCAGGTACCTCCCCCATTTGACATTCACCCGAGACTGAGAGTCGAAGGAGTAGCGAGAAGATCAAAAGGATCACAGTAAAGCTCTATCAACTTGTCCGAATGAAGGAAGATGACAAAACCTTCAATAGTTCTCTATGTTTCGTCTCCCTAGCATGAACACATATTAGAAATGCCATCCAATTAAACTTTGAAAGAATCACAATTATGCCACTTAATTACCTTAAAATTGAATCACGAATATGAATTCTATTGAAAAATGATGGAATACTTTGAATGCATTGATCATGCAGATAAAGAAATATATATATAAAAAAAAACCCACCCATACAAAACTGAACATCGATTGGAGCAACAGAAAATCATGCACCTTTATTGCACCCAAACGCATCTACATATATTAAAAAAGTGCACAGTCAAAAAGTGAAACTCCCTGCACCTACAAAATTCATGTAATCAAAAGAAAAACTGAGATGCATGTGCAAAAATTTGATCAACACCCATAAAAGAAAAAGGGTGTTTCTTCCTGCACCCAAGTAAATTTCTCGTGCATTCTACCAATTTTTAAAAAGACTGTTTTACCTTTTCTTTAAAATTGATTTTTGAATTATTTTTTTAAAAAATAGTTTTGGAACACACTTTCTGAAAATCATGAAATATACTTCTGGAAAATGTTTTCTGGAACAGAATTTATAGAATGAACTTTTTGGAATGTATTATATACATTTTGGAATGTGCTTTTCCAAATAAAATTTTCAAATTACGTTTCGAAAATTACTTTCTAAAATGATGGTGAATTAGATAAAGTATTTTAGTTATTTTACTTAATTGATGGGTGCAAGGAGAAATTTAAGAGGGTGTAGAAAGAAATACCCATAAAAGGATAGTGACTATTTTTTGGTTCTGACCAAAGTATGCAGCAAGCGTATCCAATCAAATCTGGGGTGTTTCTTCCTGCACCCCCACATTTTTCTTCCTGCACCCCCACAGTCTTGTGCAAAGATAAAATTGCCCTTTAAAATTTTTGAAATTACAAAATTACCCTTGATGTAATAAAACCCTGAAAAGTTAAAATGATGGTCATTTGTGCGTGGTGGCCGGCCGTCTTCTTCGATAGCACAGGTCTTTTTCAGCAGCAATCTCTTGCAATAGCTTTTTCTTCCAAATCTCATCCATCTCTCATTCATAAAGGTACATTCATGTGTTTCGGATTTTGGTATCCGTTTTTTTTTCATGGATTGTTGTTTCCGTAAATATTATTTCACATTCCAAATCACAGAATCCGGTAAGTTTTCGAATTTGGGGATCCGGTAGTTTCTCGGATTTGTGGATCCGTTAGTTTCCCGGATGTAAGGATCCGGTAGTATTCCGGATTTAGGAATCCGGTAGTGTTCCGGATTTAGGTGAAGTTTAACACCTTTTTTCTTTCATTTTCACCCATGTCACTCCTTAGTACTAATTCTTCAAGCTGTAAGAGAGGCATCCACTAGTCTTGGAGTTGAAATTAGTAAAGTCTTGTAGTTATTGTTATAACATCTTTACCATATATGCTTATTCCTTGTATATTTTTCTCTGGTTAGTTTGAAGTTTTAATATTTATTTCACTTTCCAGTTTTTATATTCCTTTCAAGGAATGAATCTGTGTTCTTTTTAACTTCTTTCACTCCCTCATTGTTAAGTCTTCCGATGTGCTCCAAGGATGCTTCCATCACTCATTCTTTTTTATTTCTCTACCACATAATATATTTTCCTGAAATTGTATACTCTGGGTGTTTGTGTTGATCTTAATTGCAAGTATTTAATGCTAATTCTGTAAAGTATATTCAATGGCAAGATGTGAATTTGTGGTTATCAGTTTTACAATTTGAATGCAAATTGGAATCTGATGCATCAAAGCCACTAATTAATAGTTGTACAAAATGTTATTTCACATTGATACAGAATCCGTAAATGACGATACCGGACTACCCCGAGCTTCATTAACTGTAATAACATTTAGGAATCCGGTAGTGTTCCGGATTTAGGAATCCGGTAGTGTTCCGGATTTAGGAATCCGGTAGTGTTCCGGATTTAGGAATCCGGTAGTGTTCCGGATTTAGGAATCCGGTAGTGTTTTTTGCTTCATTTTCGACAACCAAGGAAAGGTTCATCAAATGTTCATGTATACTTTATAAAAGATTAGAATTAGATGACATGTACACTATTAGTGCAAGGTACCACATGCAAATTTCTGCAGGTTTATGAATATAAGTTGAATCTAACTTGAATGGTGTAATTGAACAGAAATGGTGAAGACTAGGGGAGGATGTTCATAAGGTGATCGTCTACGTCCCACAGCCTCTGTTAGAAGAAGAAGAAGACATGTTAATGAAGATGAAGAACATGTTGAACATGAAGATGCAGAAAATGTTGATGTTGAACTTGAAGAAGCTGAACCCCAAATGGAGGTGGAGGATGAAGGCGCACCTGAAATAGAAGGTGAAGGTTATCCTGGAGGTCCACGGGATGGGACACTATTGACAGGTTTTGAAGACCATGTGGCCATGCAATTATGGAATGGTGTGGTAAGTAAATATGTTGTAATATGATACTTGTTCATTGTTAATTTGATATGACTTTCGTTCATTAAACTGTATATGATTTTGGTTGGTTAAATTAGGATCGAGGAGAGTTAAAATTGGTGTCTCATGGCCGAAAAATGAGTAAGATGGGTGCTCCTCATCTTACCAGCCATGTCAACCTCCTTGAAATGATTCATGATGACAGCCCACTCTTGTTGGATGGACAACTCTGCTGAAGTATCATCACTTGAAATATCTAAAAAGCTTAATCGTGTCCAAATGAGATGCACTGACTGCAATGGTATGCTACCCACACCAAAGGAAGCCAATTCACAAGCACAAGGAAGGCCATGAGTAGATCTAATGGTGCACCCACAATGAGATTTATCTAAACCAACATATTGAACTCGATCACTCTCTTCTGCAATATACTGCAAAGCATATTTCGATACGAAGCCAAGCAATTTCTTATATCTTGTTACATTGAAGACATGACTCACTACATGCAAACTCTTTTCAAATGAAGATTTAATTGCATTATGTTGCAAGATGATCATCTTATTAATGGATTCCCAACAAAAGCATAAGTCCCCCATTGACGTCTCAAGGATCCTCTTTAAACTCCAATGTGCAGACTCAACCCTGTTACTTGTCGTGTTGCCTAAGTGCATGACTTTATCCGTCCAAGCCTTAACAAACTTTTCTTTATGTGGATTTAACCAAGTACTAATCACATATTCAGTAAATATAGGCCATGGTGAACAAACAACATTAAATGCCTCAACACGATGTTCATAGGACTCTACATTTTCACAATCAACAATTGCTCCCCAAGATTCCATCACTTGATCCCATGCCTCTTTTGGATGAACAATCATTTTACATTTAGCTTTAACATTTTTATCAATGTGAAAACGACATAACAAATTAGCAGCTTCGGGAAACACAACATTTATTGCATTCATTAGAGCAATATCTCTATCACTAACCACAACCTTCGGGTATGAATCAAATCTCAAAAACAAACCTTTCAGCTTCTCAAGGGCCCATACAAAGTTATGATGACGTTCTGATGCGAGTAACATAAATGCAGCACTTAAGGTCACTCCCGTTGAGGTTACACCAACAACTTCAAACAAGGGCATCCTATACCTATTAGTTTTATAGGTACTGTCCATCATCAATACAATGTTAAAGGCATTCAATAGCTTCACTGAATCAGGGTGTGTCCAAAATAAATCTTGCACAACATTCGTCCCTTCTTCAAACCTAGACCAATGGACATACATATCACGCTCAAGTAACATCATCAATTGTTGCATTTCAGTTCTATCACCTCGTACTGATTTTTTGTACATATATCGTGCATTATAAACTTGCTTTATTGTGCTCATATTTTTCTCATTATGCTCTTTCATTGTCAGCAAAATATTTCTAGGCTTCACCGAACTGTCTGTCATGTCCATAAGCATTGACTTCTCACTACATGTGAACCTACCAGCATATGGATGACCAACCAATGTATTTGCCAGCTCATGATTATGAGACCCACAAATTAATTTCAATATCCACCCTTCACCACTCTTTACTGGATACCCTCGTAATCTGAAAGGACAACCACATTTCCTAGTTCCACTCTCAGTAACCTGTAAATCCTTCTTATATCGTCTGTATTGACCTCCTCTCTCACAACCTAATAACACAAATGTTTTTCTTCCTCGTTGGCCAGTTGAAGTATCCGATCTCAATATCACAATACAAAAACCAAAGTCAAACGCAACTTTTCTAACCCACTTTAGGAGCTCATCCCGAGTACGAAATACCTACAAAAGTTATCATAACAAATTATTTACTAATTAACAAACAACTTAAAAATACTTTACAAACTTAACTTTACCTCATCTGTAGTAAACGCATCTGTACATTCATATCCCTTCGATTTAGATAATGACTTCTCAATATCATCATCATCCCACACATTCACACCATCATATAATTGTTGTTCAAATTCTTCACTACTATCCATGCTTCTACGAATAAAAAAAATAAAACAAAGTTATTGCATTCCGGATCCATGAATCCATAAGTGAAAAAAATCATTCCGGATCCAACAATCCATAACTCAAAAAGACTATTCCGAATTCAGGAATCCATAACACAAAAAAACCATTCCGGATTCATGAATCCGGAATGCATCATAACACAAACAATTCCGGATTCATAACTCCATAATGCAAGTAAAGCATTCTGGATTCATGAATCCATAACACAAAATACTGTACTGGATCAACCCATCCGTAATGAAATTTTAGCTTCCGGATTCACAAATCCGGAGAACAACATATTATTGCATTTTACTTCCGGAACACCCCCTCATCCGGAACACATTATTTCATTTATTCCGGATTCATGAATCCGAAAGGTATTACCGGATTCCGATATCCGGTAATCCCGAAATTTCCATAACCACCGTGTTTCTTAAAAAAAACCTTTACTCTTACCTCTATAACCCAGACAACACTTCGACAACGTTGTGTACTCCTCCGCCTTGCTTCCAACAATTATGAAGAACCTCCACAACACTTGAAACCCAAGGATGAAGATGAGCAGTGACTGTGGAAGTGCTGAACGTTGCCCTTTTCAAATTTTTGCTCAAGGTTAATGTTGGAATATTGAAAATTGTGGGGGTGCAGGAAGAAAAACGTGGGGGTACAGGAAGAACAAGCCTCAAATCTGCTGAGAGAGAGAGAAAGTGAGGTGAAATTTGTTTTTTTGTTATACATATTTTTTTAAACAAAACGAAAAATAAAAAGATATATAGTCTAAAATATGCAACATTTTTTTTTAATTTTTTTTCATATTTTTCTCTCTTATTATTATTATTATTATTATTATTTTAATTAACAACTCTCTATTTTTGAATTTTATCATTTTTAAAAAATTAATGATATGTTATTCCATCATTATTTTATTAATTCAGCCAAAAAAACAACTTTCTTTAATTATCTAGACGAAATTAGTTATTGGCAGTTATACGCCTTACTTATATTTTATTAGAAAATATGAAAATTTGATGTTTTCATATTATTGTTGTAAAAAATAAGTAAAGATAACTAAAAGTAAAAAAAAAAATGTGTATTAACCTTATACATATGAGAAACAAGATGTACCAATCTCATGGATAAAAAAACGAGGTCAAAACCTTATAGGTAAAAAGAAGTGAGGTGTACCAATCTCATTGTTATAAAAAATGAGATGTTGAAATCTCATGGATTGAAAAGAAACAAGGTGTACCAACCTGATGGATGTGAAAAAACAAAGTATGTAAACCTAATAAATGAAAAGAAACAAAGTGTACCAACCTCATGAATGTAAAAATGAGGTGTTGAATCCTCATGGACGAAAAGAAGTGAGGTGTACCGAGTTCATGGATGTAAAAAACGAGGTGTCAAAACCTTATGGAGGAAAAGAAACGAGATGTACTAACCTTATTCATGGATGAAAAGAAGCAAGATGTTCCAACCTCATGGATATAAATAAGGTGTTGAAACCTCATGGATGAAAAGAAGCAAGGTGTATTGTTATCGCCGGTTGACTTCGGTCGAACTTGATAATGAGCCCCAGGTTGAAATGACTTTGCTTGGTGTATTAAATTGAAATGAAGACGCCTTGTGACGAAGGGGGCTCTACCTATTGATCACACTCCGACAATCAAGTCAGTGAGAGCATTCAAACTATAAAATTTGTATCAGTGTAGAGTTCTCAAAGAAGCGTACCTTTACTTAGGGTCTCAAACCCTTTTTATAGACGTTCCTTCAACAATTTTCATCAACAAGAATATAATTTCAACAACAAGAATATAATCTCAACAACAAGAATATTTCGTTAATGTGCACCTTTAGTTTTTGGGTACAATACAACATTATTCCTAACAACTTTCATTTACATCGAAAATATATATACGCTTAACTACTTCAGTTGTTCACCATGTGTTTTGCTTTTAGACATCCCCTTGATATGGACGGCCAAACGTCTGGGCCGACCTCATGACAAACCATTGGGCCCGTTACTCACCTTAGGCCAAGCTAGTATCTCTCAAATTGGTCTGTCTCACTGAGCTACTATACTTAAGTGCTTGGATTGAGGACCCGAGGTGTACTAACCTCATTCATGGATGAAAAGAAGTAAGATGTTCCAACCTCATGGATGTAAATGAGGTGTCGAAACCTCATGGATGAAAAGAAACAAGGTGTACCAACCTCATGGATGTAAAAAATGATGTGTTGAAACCTCATGGATGAAAAGAAATGAGGTGTACCAACCTCATGAATATAAAAAATAAAATGTTATATCCTCATGAATGAAAGGAAACGAGGTGTCAAAACCTTATGAATTAAAAAAGTGAGGTATATTAACCTCATATATGTAAAAACAAGGTATTGCAACCTCATGGATTAAAAGAAATGAGGTATCAAAAACCTCATTGATTGGAAAAGTGAGGTGTCAAAACCTCATGGATTAGAAAAAGCGAGGTGTTGAAACCTCATGAAAACAAAAAGGCAAGGTGTAGAAACCTCATTTTGTGTAGGGGTTAAAGATATAAACACGATGTAAGCAACAAAGTCAATGACCAATCATGTGAATGAAGCGAGCCTTGATCCAAAAGAAGAAAACAACGAAGTCGACGACCATTCATTTGAATGAAATGGACCTCAATCTATAAGAAGAAAAACAACAAAGTGCTTGTGAAAATGATTCTCATTGTATAAGCCTTTGAACCTTTTTCTTTTTCTGATAATTGAAATTTAGACTTTCTATTTGTTCATTACCAAGCATCTAACACATAAACTCCATTATATCTTGTTGTTTTGTTCCTTAATTCATTGAATTCATTAGGTTTCCTTGCAATTCCAGATTTGTGTAATTTTAGCCTAGTTTCACCATTTCATGCTGACTTTTCACGTAAAAAAATCATGGTTTTTTTTAAGAGAGATTTGATATGTTGTTAATTTCCAGTTAAAAAGGAACATCCAAAAACAAAATACACAAAAAGAATTAAATCATAAAAGCCTGTATGTCCAATGCTCATAAAATCAAGATACAATGTGTTGTATTGCTCTCCGTTTGGAATTTATTGTGTCTTATTTTGTGTTCATTTAGTGCTGAATTGTTTTTTGCAACTTTCCTATTGTGTTATCTCATTATGGTTAAAATTTGAGACTTAAATTCGCTATACAAAAATTGCAATAATTTTTACAAGTCTCATTGCTAGCATTAAAATTGAGTATTACACCATCCTGATTATATTCTCTAATTTTTTTCTCACAATTTGCACAATTTTATGTCAAATTTGTTGCGTTTGATCTCATTTTGAGTTGGTGTATTACCATAAAAATTTCATACCAAAAATCGTTCTGAAAAAGTTAACATACATTTTGGAATAGGCAATGGTAGAGTCCCTCTAGATTTTTTCTTCTTCATCTATTCTAGAGCTATTTATATGTTCACTTTGGTTGTGCTAGATATTCTAGAGCTTATCATTTTTTGCTTTCCTTTGATGTTTGTCTCATTAATTCCCTTTGAGTTTAACCTTTTCAAATTTAGTTTTTGTTGCTTTTACTTTCTTGCCTTCCAATTTTTTGGTGTAAAGTTTATGTGAGTTGATTTTAGGATTGCACATTTTATGGTCGCACTTTGTTTATGAGTTTTTATTTTAAGCAGAATATGTTGAGAAACCCAAAGAAGATTCCCATTGGACACGAACTTAACCAAGTGGTTAAGTAAGTGTGAAGGTTCACTTCTAGAGAGTAAAGAGAAACACACAATATAAGGTGATGATGGTGATGAGGTGCGAAAATTAAAATAACATAAGATGGAAGGAAGCAATATGATGACTGAAAAAAAATGAAGAACAAATAAGAAAATGGAAATGGAATTATGGAAGGCGTAATAGAAGAAAGAAAATAGAGAGATGAGACAAAACTTATGGAATGGAGGATGGATCACGCCACTTGGAAGGATGGAAACTTCCAAGATGAGTGGTGAAGAATCGCCACTTGAAGTGCACTACACTCACATGATAAGACAAAAATAACCTTTAGGAGACTCAGCTCACTAAACACTCTGACAAAATTTCTTTTCTATTCAAATTTCAATGTGTCATTTACAAGAGAGGATACACCCTATTTATAGATATGAGTGCCTTGGAAGGGAAGAGAGGAAGGGTAGGGGTGTAAATTGTTGAAGATGGTTGCTGCCCCTTCAAGATTGTGTTTGATGAAGACTTCTATGTACATTTCATGTGTATTTTGCTTTGCTTTAAGTGTGTCTTAGGTAGTGCTTAGAGGTTGTTTAAGAGTGGGCTTTTTGCTGAGTAACTCACCTCATAACCACTGGCCATGTGATAAGAACAAGCATAAGTTTTCTTAAACTGTTTTTCACATGTTTTACAAAAAACACGTTTACTGCATAAAAATAAATCTGTTCTTTTCTAAATAAACAGATTCATTTTTACACTGATGCCTTGGCTAAGTCTTGTGAAAATTAGATTTTGTGTATCATGTATTTTGACTAAGTCTTCTACCTTTCAAAACGACTATGTTTAAATAGTTAAGCTTTTCTGTTTTCGTTTTGAAAAATAAATCTGTTCATCTGTAAATGAATAGATTCTTTTTGTCTCTGGTGCCATGTCAAGCTTAAACGATTTTCAGTTTTATCTCAGCACCAGAATGGTTGACTAAGTCTCCTCACTTAACAAATTCTCTAACTGCTTTTGAAAATAAATCTGTTCATTTTATTTTCAATCTGTTCATTTTATAACAGCTTTAACTGTTTTTCAAAATTCTGTTATCAGTTGGTTTTCTATAAAATGAAAACTTGTTTCTGAGTTTAAACATCGTTCATACATTTGCAAAAACAAGTTTGACAGCAGAGAATTAAGAGTTTACAAAGGATTAGCATTTGTTCTTCAAAGATTTCGAAAAATCACAAAGTGCTTGTTCTTGGTTTGGTTCCAAAAGCTTGGTGTGAGGTGCTGCTACTGTTCTAGCAATCTTGCCTACTGGTTTAAGGCAGATCTTTGTATCCTCAATCAGGTGTAGTCGTTTCACTTCTCATTTCTTGTAATAGTTTGGTTGAACACTCTTCTTGATAGGTTTTCTTGAAGAGTGTGTGTGAGCTGAAATAGGTTTTTTCAGCAAGAGTACCTAAGTTCTTGTAGGTTTCAAGAACAATGGGAATTGTGTTTGTTTGTATTGTGATTTAGTGAATTTCACCTTGGTTTTAGGTGAAGACTGGATGTAGCTCAGTTGAGTGAACCAGTATAACTGCCCCGTGTTCATTCTCTCTCAATCTCTGCAATTAAGTTTCTGCATAATTGATAAAACAACAAAGAAATAAATCTGTTCATTCATTAATAAATCTGTTTTTTTTGGGCTCGTTTCATCCTGTTCTTAATTTCTGGAAAAGTTGTTTGAGTCAGATAAGAACATATAAAATGTGTTAAAAGCCACTGGAACAGATTGATTGTGATAGGTTGCTCAAGAAATTGTCAAAGCTATTAATTGAACCTTAAACAATTGCTTAAAATTGAAGCTTGCTGTTCTGTGATTCACTGTTCTTAATTTCTGGAAAACTGTGTGTTTCAAGAAGAACACTTATAATTTGTTAAAAGTCACTGGAACAGGTTGATTGTAAAGGTTACTCAATTAATTGGCATGCTATCAATCGAACCTTAATCACTTGCTTGAAATTGAAGTTTGTTGTTGTGTGTTTCACTGGTTTTCGTTCCAATATCAGTGTGTGTGCATCTGGAAAATCTATCTGCATAATCTTGTGATTAACCTTGTTGTATAAACGCTTTTCAAACAAAAAAGTGCTGAAATAAATCTGTTCATTTTCACATAAATCGATTTATTTTCTGTAAACTGTGTTAAACACTGTTTCTTGGAGAAAGTTTTAAAAGGTCAATTCACCCCCCCCCCCCTTTTGAACTTTGACACTATTAAACCCAACAATTGGTATCAAGAGCTACGACTTGTATTTTAATCAAGTTTGTTTGTAATAATGTATGAGTTTAATGTGCTTTTTGCTGAAGGATCTGCTGTTAATAGACCACCTATGTTCAATGGAATGAATTATGCATTTTGGAAAGTTAGAATGAGAATTTTCATGGAATCCATTGATGCATTAATTTGGGAAGCTGTGGTCAATGGATCTTATGTGCCAATGCAGGTTGTCAAGGATGAAGAAATGGTAAAGCCAAGATCAGAATGGAATGAGACCGAAAGGAGGAAGGCTCAACATGATCTTGTGGCCAAGAACATCATAACCTCTGCATTGACAATGGATGAGTTCTTCAGGATATCCCAATGTAAGTCAGCTAAGGAGATGTGGGAAGTCTTAGAAGTCACTCATGAGGGTACTGAAGATGTGAAGAGGTCAAGAAAACATGCTCTCATCCAAGAATATGAACTGTTCAGAATGCAACCCGAGGAGAGCATTGCTGATGTGCAGAAAAGGTTCACCCATATTGTGAATCACCTCACTGGTTTGGGAAAAGAATTTGACAGAGAGGAACTCAACATAAAGATATTGAAGTGCCTCGACAGAAGCTGACAACCAAAGGTGACTGCCATATCTGAAAGCCGTGATCTGTCAAAGCTGGGAACTGCTGCACTGTTTGGAAAGCTAATGGAGCATGAGTTAGAGCTCAAAAGACTCAAAGAGTAAGAAACAACAGAGAGAAAACCCAAAGGTCTTGCACTGAAAGCAACTGAACTGGATGAGATCAAGGAGAAAAAAGAAGATGCTGAAGATGATGACACAAAAGTGTTGTATAAACCTTGCTGTATAAACGCTTTTCAAACAAAAAAGTGCTGAAATAAATCTGTTCATTTTCACATAAATCGATTTATTTTCTGTAAACTGTGTTAAACACTGTTTCTGCGAGAAAGTTTTAAAAGGTCAATTGACCCCCCTCCCCCCCTCTTGAACTTTGGCACTATTAACCCAATATAAATGACTACAAGCTTTTAGAAACTAGGTCAAATGTGAGCACATAGGGGAGTCTTCTAGAATCTAGGTCAAAGGTGAGCACATGGGTGAGTTTCTAGAAGCTAGGTTAAGGTGGGCTTTGGCACAAGCCTAATTTACTAAGTACACCCTCTTCTAGCTTATTTTTCTGATTGAAGCTCAAAGTGAGCCAATTTATTTACTTAACTTGTCTTGTAAGAAGACTAGAAAGAAGAACAACTAATATTCTCGTTCATGTCCGGTTCTTCCTCTGTTGAGGATCTTCTAAGATTTGGTGGGGCCTGACCTTGTATATTAAGATGACTGACCTAATTGTGAAGTGTCTGATGTGTCTCTAGTCATCTGCTTGTCGATGTGTTGTGTCTCAAAAGTGTTGTTGCTTGAGGTGCCTTAACTATTGATTTAGTGGAGCTTTACCAAAGAATAGAGAAGGAAAAAAGAGATAGAAACTCATTCATTTTCCTCACAAAGAATGATTATCTACAAAACTTTCTCCAAGGACTTTCATCAAACACTTTCCATGCACTTTTACTTGTAGTATCACAAAGCTTTTTGTAATTTTCTTTATTTGTTTATTTTGTTTACCAGCCGTTTGAGAAAATACTGCAAATGCAATCCCAATAAACATTGTAATAGTAATACGTGCGTAGTGTGCAAGTGTGTCTGTGAGCTCTTAGTGTTAATTTCACTTTCACTTTTGGACTCTCGTCTAGTTTCTCTACTTTCACTTGCATTCTTTCTTGCTTTCTTTATTTTTATATTGTCTATATTCTTCTTCTTCTTTTTTGCTTTGTACATCTCAATGATACTTAGGACATTTTATTGATTGTAGTAGACATTCTTTTGGTCTTAGGGTTTCATTCTTGCATACACACACTAGGACAAAAATTTGTTTTAGAGTTCTTTGAGGAAATTTTTGTGAGCACTATCTAAGGTAAGCTTTGGTACTTAAGTAGGCCTAGTGATTCACCTCACTTTCTTGGGAGTGAACTTGGAGAATTCTCACTTAAAATAAAATTTTATTACTCTAGTTGAATTCAAATCTTTTGTGAAAACACTTTCATTCTTTTCAGATTAAAAAATGAGTGATCCATCTCATAATTCTAATGTTCATGGTACTCTTAATTTTCAGAACCTATTTATATACATGCAAAACTGGAAAAAACAAACCAAAGAGATTTTTTAGTTAAGGGAAATGTTTACAACAAATTTACAAACTCAGGAAAGTAAAACCCATAGATTTAGGAGTAGGCATGGGGAGTGGTCACGTAAACATAGAAGTAGTCATCATAGTCTTCCCTAGATGAGGTTTTTAGTAGTCATCATAACATTGAATATTACCAACAACCTCCTAGGCAACCTAAACATAGGTCTCAATTATATGTCTCAAGAACCTAAGATTGATTTTCCTCCTTTTTATGATTCGACAAATATAAATGATTACTTAAACTGGGAAATGAAAGTTGAACAAATTTTTTACTGTCACCAAATTGATCAGGAAATGAGGGTAACCCTAGCAATCCTTAGTTTTTCATAATTTAGCCATGATTTGGTCGACAACCTACACCGAAGACCTTAGGTTACTAAAGAGCTGTCAAATACGGTATTGGAATGAGCTTAGGTCAACCTTTAGGAAAATATATATTCCTTCTTACTATGATATGGAATTAATGCAACAACTCCATAGGCTCCAACAAAAAGATTTAAGTATCGAACAATATAGACAAAATATGGAGTTATTAATGTTAAGAGCAGAGATTAAAGAAGAATCTAGGTTAATTATAACTTGTTTCCAAAGTGGTCTTCATTTTGACATAAGGGATAAAGTTGAACTCTTGCCTTATAATGATTTTAATAATCTTGTTCAACTTTGTATTAGAGTAAAAGATCAAATTAAAAGGAAATCTTCTTTCAAAAAAATCATACTCTAGCACTTCTTATTTCACAAAGAATATAGAAAATATAATTATTCTCTTCAAGAAAAAGAAAGACCATGAGACAAAGAGAGGGATAGGGCAACCAATAAAGAAAAAGATATAAATTACTTTGTATATTTATCTCTTCCTTAATCTCTCTACATTTTTGCATGTTATTATTTTTTGTACTAATATAGGAACGAGAGTTGTGAAGAAATGTATTTGAAAATTATCATTTATTCAAACTATTACACTTAAGATTTTAACGTGCATCAATCATGATCTATCAGATGCAATAATTGCAATTTGATCATTTTTTATAATTAATAAGAAAAATATTACAAACGAATGATTCAGTGGAGTTGTGTCTAATATGATACATAAGATGAAAGAGTTACAGTCTAATCTTTTAGATAAACCAAACCATCATCTAAGTACATGAATCAGATGATATTTGCTAATGTGTTTTAAACTTGATAAAAACACAATTCAACCATTCCTTTCTTATATATATATATTTTTGTTTTCATATAAGTCATGCTTGACAAGGAGCTATAATCTTGGTCTACTCGTGATCTCAAACGAATGAAATGCTTTTATATATTGTCTGCATACTCATTCACACATTCTCCTGAAGAGAAGTCACAAGCCCACCCCTACGTACTACCCTATGTAGATCTACCACTCCCTTTATTAAAAGCTCAATTGTGAAAAATGATGAGGCTCTATTTCTATTCCTCTCAAACTAAATGAGCTTTTATAGTGGCTTTGTCGACAAACTCATTCATCTTTTATCTTGAGCTAGCATAACAAGCTTCGGTTCTTCTTATAAAAGACTAACACCTTAAAGTTACCTTGAACACAACCAATACCACGCTTTAGTTAGCATTGAGGGCTCGTGATCAAGTGATTAGAAAAGCTACCAAGCGGAAAGCTCGAATATATTTTTTAAGACTTGGACCAAAGTCCCTACAACCAACAAGGAGGAGGTTGATTAAAGAGTCCACCTCTTTATAGTTGGTACTTGAAAAGGGGAAGAAGTATACAACTGCAGAACTAGCAGGTTGATTTGAATTGTTTTTGTAATGTTTAATTAGGATAAATAAGTTTTACATAGTCTAAAAAATATAATATATTATTTTATCTTGTTTAATATTTACTTGTTTAAATTTTTAAAGTAAAACTTTCTTTATTATAATTATTATGATTATTCTTATTTTGTTTTATTTTTTACACGAGTGTATTAATAATCACCATGATAATAGATTATGGTTACAATAATTTAAAATTAATTTTTATTATATTTTAAATATATACATCCAATCAAAAATTTATATTCTAAATAAATTAAGAAATACATATAACTACCAAAAACCATAAAAACAATAATCATTATTAATTAAATAATGTGAAATATTTAATTAGAATGGGATAAGGATATCCCACCAAGCAATTGTAGTTATAATTAACATACAATAATTAAACAAAACAAGGTTAAAGACAACCTAGTAAGAAATTATAGTTATAATAACATATTATAGTAAAATAAATTGAGATTAAAGATAGGTAACTTATACATGTTACAAAATAATTAAACAAAATGAGATTTGTAATGGTAGGGTTCGTACGACCGAGATCATGACTTGGCACTCGGTCTAAGTTGACCAACACCACAAAGACCATTAGGTCTAAGCAGGATTAATGAGATCAATCAGCGATCAAACACTAGGTAATACACTCCAAAACATGATCAAAATTCCCTAATCCGGCCTAATAACAAAGGGTCGTGATAAACATATAAATAGGCACAGATTCTAAGAATCAGGTACGTCATTACACAGTACTAATAACACCGAGTATCGAATACCGAATTCTCACTTGAGTATTGAAGTTCCTTTTGCAGGTACCATCCGATCTTGTTGTTCGTAGAGATTGAGAGGTAGAGTGACGAAAGAAGATCGAGGAGTTCGTTCTGAGGGGAAGGAAGGAAGTGTAGACCGACCGATCGAGCAATAGTCTGAATCGTTTCCAAACCCGCTCGAGAACAATTGGCGCCCACCGTGGGGCCGAGAGAATCAGCATGAAGAGGAAAGTAGATGGTGTCAACCAAAAGCATGATGAACGAGAGGATGTCTGATGCTGAGCAAATGGAGCTCTTGATGTCTCTGCAAAAAGAGATGGTTGAGATGAAGAGAAGGAACGAGGAGACTAAGCGGAAGAATGAGGATGAGATTCTAGCTCTCCGAAGGGAGAATGAAGAGATGAAGAGGAAGTTCGTGGAAGGAGGTCCATCCGCTGGACCGACCCACCTTGTTAGGAAGTCCTTCACCACCCTCACTGGTCCTAGGACTGTCAAGGAATCGAAGGATAAGATCTATACCCAAGAGGCTGACGACGAATCTTATCCGAATAGGCTAGTCCCCACGATCGGTACTCTGGACTCGGCCCGACGACACCCATTCACCGACTCCATAGTCGGAGTGTCGCTACTAGATAAGTGGAAAGGCTTTAACAAGGACCGTTACGACGGACTGGCCGAAGTTGACGAGCACATGGATGTGTACATCACACACATGAGCTTGTACACTTCAGACGATGCAGTTTTGTGCCGAGTGTTCCCCACGTCACTGAAAGAAAGAGCTATGATATGAAGCTTCCTCCAAACTTCGTCAACAACTTTGGGACACTGGTATCCAAGTTTGAGACACAGTTCGCTACCAACCGACCGCATTATCTGACCTCCATCGCCTTGGTCAACATTCGCCAGAAGAAGGGAGATTCTCTGAAAAAGTTCATTGATAGGTTTGGAAAGGTAGTCACAAGCATCTGGAATCTAATCCCAAACGTGGCCATGCATCACATGATCAAGGCCTTACGACCAAGTCCTTTCCCTGACAGCTTGTGCATGTAGCCAATTGTAAACTTGGACGAACTTAGGTAGAAGGCCGCTAAGTTCATGCAACTGAAGGAGCTGAGAGAATTCAAGAATCAGGCCCAGGCCGAAGCAAGTGGAGATAAGGGAAAAAACGAGTGTCAGAACCGACCGGTTGTTGGTTGTGGAGATAAGCGCAAAGACAATTGGAGACACCGGTTCACTAGGTATACCCTCTTATACGTCGACAAGGAAAAGATCTTAGATGAGGCTTTGAGTGTCAAGCTACCACCAAGGAGGGTTGCAAGTCCTGAGAGCGCTGACCGAACTCGTAGATGTCGGTACCATAGGAATAGTGGACACACCACCGAGGAGTGCCAAGCATTGAAGGATAAGATCGAGGAACTTATCCAAGTTAGGTCTTCGTTGGTTTGTACAAGGGGGAAGAGGAGAAAAACGGAGCCCATGAAGGGAAGAGCCAACGAGACGAAGAGACTACACCCCTCCAAGAGCGCTAGAAGATGACCGTCGACCCGAGCGTCAGCCGAGAAGGGATGGAAGAAGGGGTGACCGAGAGGTCATCAACACAATTGTTGGGGAGATTAACTAGAGGAGGTAGCTCCAACAACGTTGAGAAGAAACACCTGAGGGCAGTGCATCAGGTGAACAACATTTTGTTCTGACCGAGGAGGCCACCCATCACCTTCACTAACAAAGACTTCAAGGTTATCAACCCTTCACAGGACGATCCTATGGTGATATCGGTTGACATTGACAAGTTCACTGTCATGAAAACGCTGGTGGACCAAGGGAGTTCGGTGGACATCTTCTACTAGAAGACGTTCAAACAGATGAGGATAGTCGAGGAGGAGATGAAGTCGTATGATGATCATGTGCTCGGCTTCTCGGTTGAGAGAGTGGGCACCCGAGGGTATATTGAACTTTATACCACCTTCGGTGAGGGAGAAGCGAGCAAGACCATCAAAATCCGATACTTAGTAATCATCGTCAACACCCCTTACAACATTCTGTTGGGATGATCGTCCATCAATAGGTTGAAGGCGATCGTTTCCACACCTCATCTTGCCATTAAGTTCTCCTCGGTGTCAGTAGACATTCTCACGGGGCACGTAGATCAGAAAGTGGCACGAGAATGTTACACAGAGAGCTTAAGGGTAGAGCCTACACCTCAGAACGCCGGTAAAAAATGATCCCCAAGGTGTAAATCCTCCCGAGGACAAAGGTCCCCTCGAGGAGAAGCTTAATCAGTGCGTAGAGAACACATGGTCACTTTAGTCGACTTGGATCCCCGAATTGTCGAGTCGAGGCTGAGTTGAGCCGAATGGTGTGCCTTCCTATAAAAGAAGAAATGGAAGGCCCATCTAGAAAGAAAAAGTAAAACCCAGTTACCTTAGGGTCTACCCGGTCAAACACTAAGAGGTGGGACGATTGCTCAGAGGGATTCGACCGATCGACAACACCTTTCGGGTCATCAAACCTTACAACATTCTCCACAGGGAACAATACCTGAATCACCTCGACCAACAAGGGTCGATTGTAGAGGAGCCAGAAGAAGAAGAAGATGAGGACGAAGGAGAAGACGAAGAAGAGGACAATGAAGACAACGCGCTAGCACGAGTATGATTCGAGTGTTGGAGCAAGAAAGCAGTGATTCAGAACAGTGAGGGAACCACTATTTATAGCCTTTCGAGAGCCCGAAAGATGAAACGTCATTTCCATTTCAATTGTCAAATCTCCCTCGATCCAACGGTTCACGACGAATGATGCCAAAAACCCCCATCATTAATACGCGTCACATCACGCGTTCGATGCTGCGAACGTCACGTCCAACCTCGGGAAGTCCAACCGTCACAACGGTCTCGAACAAAGACTCTTCGGATTAAATATTGTCGAGCCTGGAGCAAGTGTACTGGTAGGGTCCGTATGACCGAGACCATGACTCAGCACCCGATCCAAGCCGACCAACACAACAAAGACCCATTACGCCTAAGCAGGATTAATAAGATTAATCAACGATCAAGCACTAGGTTATACATTCCTAAGCATGACCCAAATTCCCTAATACGGTCCAATGACAAAGGGCACATGATAGACATATAAATAGGAACAGATTCTAAGAATCAGGTACATCATTACACAGTACTGATAGCACCGAGTGTCGAATACCTAATTCTTACTTAAGTATCGTTGTGCAGTTTACAAGTACCATCTGAGCCTGGAGTTCGCAAAGACTGAGAGACAAAGTGACAAAAGAAGATCGAGGAGTTTTTTTTTAGAGAAAGGAAGGAAGTGCAAACCAACCGACCAAGCAATAGTCTGAATCGTTCTCTTGATTCCAACCCCGTTCGAGAACAAGATTAAAGATAACTCTACAAGCAATTATAGTTATAATAACATAATATAATTAAATAAAATGAGGTTAAAAATATGCAATACATATAAATAATATAAAATAATTAAACAAATGAGGTTAAACAAATAAGTATAAAAATGGTAAATAACTCATTCCTTTTATCGGGATAATTGTGGAATAAAAAAAATTGATACTGTGGTACACAATTTATCGGTCGCTTTTCTCACGTCAAATTGTGTTTCACTCTACCAAATTCTCCGTTTTGGTTTCTTGAGCCAAGCCTTATTTATAGGTGAATTTCATCATAATTACATTTGGTTGGATTTGAATTTGGCTTTGTAAATTAATTTATAATTGTAACTTGTTTTTGGCTTCTTTTTGTAATTGATAACCATGGAAAAGAAAGGCGTGCAACAGGTGTGTCGTGTAACAAGCCTGCAGGCTTATCCTCCTGTCATTTAAAAAAAAAAATCTTTACTTTTTTATTCTTTATTTTTAAATTCAATCATCCGAGATATTTTTTAAGCTGTTCTAACATCCCGAATCACATACTAAAATACAAATTTTGTTTTACATAATATACAATCCAAAATAAAATAAAAAGATCACAAATTTTAGCTTTCAAATTCTATAATAAAAAAGTCTCCAAATTTTACGTATCAAAATTTTAAAAAAAAACATTTAATAAAAAACATAAAAGGGTAATTTAAACATTTTCTAAAAAATGGGGGCACATTCTCCTCCAATACTTGGGGACCTTTTAAAATTTGTACAAGAGGTGGAGAACTGTGGTGTAATTTTTTTGAGGAAGAAAAGCTAAGTGCTAAACAGGAACGAACATTTAAAACTACCAGCTTCTCTGTGCTTAGTATTTTAGGTTTGATGTCATCATTCGCCTTGATGGAATGTCATAGTAATAAAATCTAAAACGAATAGATACATAATTTAAGCTAAGTCAAATACACAATGAAATGTTTAGAGCCTCAAGATGAAGCTGTACAACACACAAGAGCCATCCAAATTCTGCTAGAGTCACTCACGCCTCCAAATAAGGTTACTACTGCATTATGGTCATCTCTTTCGCCTCTTGGGCTCCACCTGCAAATTCACAATTTCAAATCCAATAATATAACACCATAATCCAAAAGGCAAATGTGACACTGGCTAAACAATCAATTATTTTCTGACCCCATTTGGTTTGAGAAAAATGTTTTCAATTTTTACTTATAAACCACTTATTTTGTTTATTGGTTTTGAAAGCTTGTTTTCTTAAACATTTTCTCAAACAAAAGGGTATGTGAGAGTTAACAAATTGTGGTAATAAATATCTTACAAATAGCCACTTTTAATCCAACCTAAAAGCTGCCTGTACAATTTTCATTTTATAAGCTCAAAACACATTGAATGGGAAACGTTTATTGCTTTCTATCAGATGATATAAGATCAGTAGTGAAAAAAAAATGCCAACATGAATATCCCCCACAAATGGGAAGGTGCTGGTTTTTCATGTTGAATACTGATAAAATTTTTAGCAGATTAACCATGTGAAAAGCATCAACCAAAGTGAGTGTGTAGCATATTCATAAGGATATCGATTAAAGGAAGGTTCAGAAAAGTAAACATCATTGGTAAATTTATATCTCAAAAGAAAGAAAATTACAACCTTCAATGCATTAACAATGACTATCAAAAGAATGCATGCCACAGTTTGAACTAAACATTTTATTCAAACAATGCACACAATGTTTCAGAGTAAAGAAAGCAAAGCAGAAAACAAGACTGAACTATGCAAAGTTTGGCATCAAAACAGAACAAATGTACATGCTGTATGGCCAATTTTAAAACTAGCTGCACTAAGGGTTAAATTTTAGAGAGAATTTCCCCCCCATCAAACTCTAAATTCTACACCATATGTTAAATCACTCATTCCTTTTACAGCAATGTGTCCCATTCCCTCTCAATATCCTAGCCAGAAACTAGTTAATAGAAAACTGATGTCTTAATCATATGCTGGGAACATTAAGCAATAATTATTTGATGTTGGATAATAGAATTCACCTTGCCATCAGCTACTGGTGATGCAGAAAACGTAGCTTGCGGTTTCTTAATATTCATATCATCATCAGATGAACATTCAGAACACACAAAATGATCTAATTTCTTTGCTTCTTCGATAGTCATGCCCACACAAGCAGGATGATACCTACAAAAAACCTACAAAGATTGAAATATGTGTTCCATAGAGGATATAGAGACACTCAACATAAAAAGAATGTGATTCTTGGATACATTAGATTTTAACTCTTTCACAGTTCACATGGAAGTTAAGTCAACAAAGTTCTGTGTTTATCATGAGTTCGGTAATTTGCATCTCCAGTATTTCATAAACATTATATAAAAATACATGTGCAAGCATATTTTTCAACGTATTGAAACAATCAATAGATAGAATAAGCCATAGTCAATTTATATTGGTTCACGCATATAATAAAATAAAAGAAAGAACAGAACCATAGTCATAATAACAAGCCACCCACAAGCACATTGGCACTTTTAGGCAGACATAAATTTCATCTGTCACTCAATTTTTAGCAGTGAAGTTCACATGTCACAAGTAAATGTATAAGGCACTATATATTCACTCGTTCCTTCTTAATTTTATTTTACTTCATAAGAAAAATTGCTTTTTCAAGACCAACATGCAAAGGGCTTGCATGGGTCAAGATGCAGTTCTATATATAAAGCATTTTTCTTACAATTTTAGGACCATACATGAGCTTCCAATAGAACTTACAACTTTCTAACACCCTTTAGGCCACTCATTCTGCAGGTGATGAGATCACATAAATGAAAATTCCTTCAACCCAGTAAATAGCACCCAATGCTCAAATTCAACATACAAAAATAAACACCAAAATATACAAAATCAAAACTCCAAATTCAATAATAGGAGATAGGAAACAAAGTAAGCAGAAAACACTGATTTTACCAATCCTTGCACCCTTCACATTGAACCATGAGGTCATCCGGGTTATATGGCATCTCACACTTGCAATACCTGCAAAACACAGACCAACAAACATATTTAGTTCTAAAACCCAAAATCTCCTTCCTCACAATCAATAACCCAAAAAAAAACATTACATAAAATGGTAAGACATATGATCCCTCAACATATCCCAGAATTCAATTTTAATCCCTGAAAACTTCAATACGTTCTTACTCTTTACAGTTACCAAAATATATATGCAATTTGACCACCATATTAACATACTAAAATCTTATTAAATGCTTATACAGCCTAAAATAAAAAACTAAAATCTCGATTTTCACCTAAAACACAAGTACTAAAATGTATTAAATTGTTGTAAAGACTAAAATCTCATGTTTCTGTTCAAATGTAAATAGGAAAAACTTATTAATTTTTTTATAATGACTAAAAAATCCGCCACAAGTAAAAATGTAAAGACTTTAAATGTATACTAGAGCAATGTACATAAACATGTTTCTGCATTAAATTTTTAATAGGAAAAAATTTGAAATTTTGAATTATTTATAGACAAAAAAGATATATGAGAGGAAACTCACACAGCAACACGGTCCGGAGTGAAAGCCCCAGTGGCAGCCTTGTACTCAAATCTACAATAGTAATCCTCAGCACCCACATTCTCGAGCTTAGTGTAGTTCTTGAAAGAGTGTACAACGCATTTGCCTTCAATGGTGTGCGCACTCTGCACATCATAGTGGTCGGAGAGAAAAAGCTCTTTGGCACCATGGAACTGTCTGCGACCACCAATGGACTCTTCGGGTCTGTAGTACCACCTCACACGCACCTTGACGTTGTTCCTGTTGTCCTGCTCGATCTTCTCCACGCGCGCCACGTAAGGGGGCTTCGACGTGTCGGAGGGCCGCATCAGAACGCAATCACCGGCTGCAGCACCAAAGAACGAAACGCTGTCAACGACAACCCCATCTAAAAAAAACATCATGGGCAGGCACGAAAAGAAGGAAAGGAGGCATTTTGAAGGAGGAAAACGCAAAGGGTGGTTGTGTGTTACCTCGGACGATCTTGTTGGTTCCTCTTATGGTGTACGAGTCCAAGTCCTTTCTGCCTGGCCTCGTTTTCGCCATGCGGTGCGCGAAGGGCGTTTTGGGAATGAGAATTCTTTTTCTGATTGTTGGGTTAAAAGGAGAAGAAGAGAAAGCAAGGAACCCTAAGGTGTGGGTTGGGTAAGGGGTGACACTTTTTTTTGTGAGTGAAGGGAGTGACTGTGACGCTTCGCCTGCGATTTTATTACTGTGGCTTTTTGGGAATGTAATGCGACGATTCTTGGTCGGTTCATAACATTTGACTGCTTCCTAAATTTTCTTGTCCTGAGATCTGCGCTAAGTAATTTCCTAATCTACTTCATTCATGTGTTTATCATATTACTGGGACGTGTAGCGTTCAAGATAAGTGGTGGAAAAAGCTATAATTTCCCTGTTTAGTAGAGGATTTTTGGAAACAAATACTACTAAACACTATTCTACTATTGAATTGATGTTGTTCCCTAGCAGGAAATATGCTTTGTCTTACCTGCTTTCATAGACATCTCCTCTGCGGTTTGATCTATATAAAATGTGAATTGGGTTAGTCCGCTCCATTATATGATTGCGGGCTTATTTTACTAGTTCGCTTCACATAAGAAGTAATATGTAGGCCTCCAAGTCAGTTTGATAATATTTTTTAAAAAAAATTAAAATTTTATTAATTATAAAAAATTTATTTTTATTATTGAAAATTAAAATTTTATCAGTGTATCAATTTATTTAATTAAGATAAAAATATAAATTCAAGTATGAGAGTTGTTAGAAGACTTGTTAAAAATAATTAAAGTTTTGTTTTACATCTATTTTTTTCCATATATGTATGTAAATATATAAGAGTATTTTATCAAAGTTTTGCTACAAAATATTTTAATGAAGATGATTAACTTTTAACTATCCTATTGAAATCTCTTCATTATATTATTTTTATTAACAAATTTTAAATATAAGACTTTACTTTAAACTAAATTCACTGTCACTTTTAATACTAACTCCTTGAGATGATTAAAATAAAATCTTTCTTTTTTAAGTATATTAAACTAATTTTTATAAAAATAAAATAAAAAAAGGTCACATTGCAATATTGGGGTATGATTTTTTTTAACACAAAAAATTAAATAATTATTTTTTTATTTACGTGGGCCAGCCTGCAGGTTATGCGGAGCAGGCGAAAGCGAGTCAGCGGACTACATTAGTGAACTTGTCCTGCACTTTTTGTAGCGGCCCGCTGGCCCGCCTTGAATTAGAATAATCTTTAACCCATATGTGTATATAAAAATTGAAAAATTTAATAAAATCAATTTTAAGAATAAAAAAACAATTAATTATTAGGTTAAATATTATTTTAGAAGCTAACAAAATTATTAAAGTAGTTTGTATTTAAAATTTATAAACTAATTTCTAAATTGATATCTTATTAGTTATCAAGATTTGAGTTACCTTTTAGTTGATAATCTTGATAACTAATTAAGAAACTAGTTTATAATTTTTTTTAATAATAAAAAATATTTTACATATTGATATTTTTTATTCTTTAAAATAGTATTTAATTTAATAAATATAATAATTAATGATTTTTTTTTAAAAATTGATTTTTCATTTAATGATTTTTTGTGTAATAATAAATAGACTCTTAGACTTATGGACTAATCTATACATAATAACTAAGAAAGTTGAAGAATTATGATGAAATCATGTATAAAGCACGTACAAATTCTAGAAGAAGGTTATTCAAAGCATTGGAGTTTTTTTTTTTTTTTTTTAAATAGATTATATACCGAAAGTCACCTAACGAGGTCATCTAGTATATAAGAATATCGAAAATAAGTACATTGGTTTACTTTAAACATTTGGATTACGTTCAATCCTCTTTTAAATAAACTATTAAAGGGTAAATAAGTGAAAAACTTATTGCAAAGCAAGTATAAAAGTTATCCCTAATTATTCTGTCTTAATATTCTTCTGATACTAAGAACTGTAAATATAATTAATTGCCCCTTTTAGATAGAACCAAAGCACAGTGCAATATCACAAATAATAATTATTTTTTTTTCATTTTAGCATCGGCTGATAAGAGTCCTCTTATTGTTTTAGATACATCGTTTTCATATATTTCATAAATAGATTCGTTAAAAGTTGCATTTTCGATGTTGTTTAAAAGACCGATTAAATCAAGTAATGTTATTGCCATAGAGTTAATTTTATAAGTAGAAATATGATTAATCATGTTGCAAGATTGTTAAGGAAAAAATATCAAAGCAAAAAACATGAATAATAAACAATAATATATAATATGTAAATGTTTTGTTTGTCAAACGATATAATACTGTGCAATCTTTTCTTTATGATAAAGTCTTCATAGGATCATATCATATGTTTATAAGATCAGACAATACTAATGAGACAAATTTAAAATCATTTTCTCAACGAGCGAACTTAGTCAACTGTAGTACACTTGATGATTGTTGTATCCAAATGGAATTAAAGATTTTTGAAGTCGAAATAAATTTCAAGATGAAGTGAGATAACGATAAGAGTTGATTTCATATATTTTGTAAATAACTAATAATATTTAGTGAGGGTGAAACTTTGACAAACAAATGAAGTAGAAGGATAACAATATAGCACAAGTGTTGGGTTAAAAGAACTTTGTGAATCTCTTAGCACAAGTGTTGGGTTAAAAGAACTTTGTGAATCTCTTTCGTTATTATTACTTATAAATGTTATATTTGCTCAAGTTCATTGTTCCTTATGGCTAAACCAAGTCAATTTCTTGGACAAGATTATCTAGAACCATAAATGATCTCAATCAATTTCTTGCATCACAAAAACTTAGTTATGTATTAAGATGGAACAGTTTGAGCCATATACTCAATTTCATTCTTGAAAGTTGACATATATGGTTGATTTGATATGGTTCACATACATGAAATTGTTTTCCGATCTCATTCATGCTCCAAAGGCATCAATGGTCGTTTATCACCATTAAGCATTACATATACTATCAAGTCAATAGAACTTGAATCTCAAATAAAAATATGCATTCATAAACAAGAATAACTTAAGAAATATCACATTACTTTTCAATCCTAACAATATAAGTTTAACAACTCATGGTAAATCTTACAGTGAAGTACACAAATGAGTAGCTATGAACAATAGACATGGATCCCTGGATGTTGTTGGTCAACTTAGGCTTTTAATCCTCTCCTTCAGAGTTTTTCTCCGTTTTAGCCTTGAGGCTTGGTCTTATAACTTGATATGATTCTATAATTCAACCTCTCTTGACCCTAGATGCTATGAACTTTCTATTCAAAACTTATTTGCCTTGAAACCTCAATGCTTTGAATTAGACCCAAGAGCCTCTATTTATATATTTTAGAGAGGAGTACCATCAGATTTAGCTTTCACTAGGCGCAGGCCAAACCGCCAAGCATATTGACTTTCTTTATGCTGAAGAAATCTTTTTGGCTTCAGGCCCATTTCTGGGCTTCCTTGGATTCATATTAGAGATTTGGTAGGAATTTGTTTCAAGTTGAGCCCAACATTTTCCTTTCTTAATCATGAAGTCTTCTTAGGCTTAGGATTAGATTTAAGCCAAGCCCAAGTGAATTTCAAACCTCCCTCTTTTAGTTCAAGTTAGCTTCAAGCCTTCTTTGTGCAAATCTGAGCATTCTTCATGATGAAAAACTCCTTTTACATAGCCTATTTGAATTTGCTCAACCTTTTAAACTATGTATCCTTGATTCTTATGGTTTTAATCCGCTTAGCACATGTCCTCAGAGCTTAGCATTTAGGAAGTTCTTTCAATGCTTGATCTCTAAAAGCAATCCGCTTAGCCTATCTTTATGTGCTGGGTAGATTTGTCTTTTTTCTGATCTTTTTGTTTGTTTGTTGTTTTATTCTTTTTCTACAAGACCTTCCGACCTCCTTCATGCTCCAAGAACATCAGTGATTGTTTCTCACCATTGAGCATTAAGTACACTACCAAACCCAAGGAAATTTTTTCTCAACTAAAAATAAGTATTTATAAACAACAATAACTTAAGAAATATCACATTGTTTTTAATCCCAACAGTGTAATTTTAGCAGCTCATAGTAAAATCTTACAGATGAAGAAGAACTTGTAGAAATCTTGTAGAGAAAAGGTAGAAAACAACAAATAAAGGAAGATCAAAAAAGGTCAATCCGCCCAGCACATGCAAAAAGACTAAGCAAAATGAGTCCAGAGAGCTAACTTCAATAAACCACTCAAATCCTGAGCACTTATGCCATACGCTGAGGGGATTGAGGCCAAAATAATTAAAGAATTCAAGAGCATGAAGGGTTGAGCGAACCCATATGGGATGAGCGCATAAAGTCCTTTACCATGAAGAAAGCTCAAATTCTCTTAGGAAGGGCTTGAAGTCAACCTAAACCAAAACTAGAAAGGGAAGGATCTACTTTAAGCCATATCTGAGCCAAAGAATACTTCATGGCTAAGAAAAGAATGTGTTGGGCTCATCTTGGAGCGAATCCCTAGCAAATTATTACATATGAAAATCCCAATAAGCCCAAGAAATAGGCTTGAAGCCCATATATTACTTTTGCATGAAGAAAGCCAATCATGTGAGATTCAATGAAACAAATAAATATTCTTTGGTAAAGGGAGTACAAGTCTTCTATGATGTTGTAGCTGTAAGGAGACACATTCACATTAATAGGTATTTAATTGAAGAATCAAGAAGGGAGCTTAATAGAGGAAGAAAGGATATCCCTTTGGCTATAGTAGTAGAAAGTCTTTGTATTCCTGGGCAAACATTTGTTAGGAGAAGGATTGGCCATCCAAGAAATATATATAGATCAAGCATGAGAACATTAGCACAAGTTTAGGCAAGCTTAATGTTTGCCAACATCTCTCCTATGACTCATGTCTCACATATGACATTAGATAAGGCTAAACTAATTCATTACATCATTCAATAATTTATAGTGAATGCGGTTGAATTGATTTCAGAAGAAATTCACAAATCTGTGATATCGTAGATCACTACTAGAAGTACTGCAAAACCTTTAGGTTTTTCAAGTTTGATTTCTGAATTATGTAAAGAGTATGGAGTACAATTACTTAGTTACCCTATTTGCATGATCATACCTCCCATAAAGAAGTCCTACATTTCGACCCACTGTACCAATCCAAATGATCAACATCAAGTGCCATTTAGATTCACCAATAAGACCAAAATCTGCAACTGAGCAGATCACACTACAAACTATCCATCCTTAATCAAGATTTCAAGGGACATTGGAACACATATAGTAGCAATGGTTTGCAAATCATAGGTTAAATCATAGGGCTTATACCGTTATTTCTTATTCTCTCAGTATTAGCAACAACACCAAACGATGGTTCATTTCCCTTTAATGATATCATAATATATAATGATACATCTATAAATTAAAAATATGACATTATTATGAATTTATTATAAACTTAGAATACGTTAGGCAATCTCTAGTGATTTGTCAAATGTCATTTTCCCCTTGCTTTAGTTCTAGCTAACTTATATTTCTCATGTCGATTAGGAGCGGATGAAGGACAAAGAACTTATTCATCTGAAGATGATTCTTTTTGCCTCTTTAACTTCTCTTCCATTAGTTTTTTTCCCAACATGTCGTAGCCTCCTCGAGAAAATCTGTAGGGGGTAACATTCTTATGTTGGATGTCTTGAGCTTTGTTCTGTTTTTTCTTGTAAAAAAAATAAAGATAAATTGTGGATTTCATTATATGATTTAATAAATGTGATTTGAAATAGTAACAAACCTACCATGAGGAGTCTGTTGATTTTTCTCGGCAAATGTACCAAATCAACGGTAATATAGTACTCTTTAAAGTACGAATGTCGAACCCATAGGGAACAATTATAATTAAGATAATGTGTTATAAAACTCATTAAGTATAGAAAATAATGTTGAGAACTTGTTCATAAGCAAATTAAAGATTTCACAAGAAGTAACTCAAAGGTTTAGGGTTTGATTCAGGACGTAACAAAACTAAAATATCAAATATAGAGAAAGATACTTGGGACTGAATTGCGTCTATCTCAATCATCTATATTTTTTAATAATACAATATATAATACTCAAAACTACTTATTCCTGATGCTTAATTTAAAGTCATTCACCTTGATTCCTCACAAATGAAATTCATAAGATAATTTCTCACACACTGATTCCTCAAATATTTAACAAATCATCCAGCTTTAGGAACAAAATTATGATGCAATCAATAACCTGAAATCTATTCCTAGCATTACAAGTTATCAAGTATTTTCGTCTATTTCAGATCCTTAAAAGTACTTTCCAGTTAAATTTAAGTTTCAAAATCAAGACTCCATTGATAAGATAGAATCAAGCAATAAGCATGAAACGAAAATACCAAGAACAAGTAGAAAAGAAAATATTATATATATATATATATATATATATATATATATATATCACCAAGAATACATTTGAACAAAGTAGATTACATTCAATCCCAAGTTGCATAAGAAGGGTTGATCTAAGCAATTTCTTCTCCTAGAATAGAGTTCTCCTCTTCTTCTCTCATTAATCTATCTCTATAAAAATCCAATCTTTTTCCACCGCCTCTTTTTTCACTTTGTTCCAAAATTTATATATTGAACTCTAGCTCAAGCAAGCCAATTTAGCTTAAGCTAGATCTTTCGATGCATTTTTATCTTGAGCTAGCAATTCTAGCCTACGCTAGATTAGTACTACACCTTTAATCAAATATGGACAGTTTTAGCATGAGCTAAATCCTCTAGCTTGAGCTAAATCTTCTAGCTTGAGCTAAATCTTCTTGTGATCCAATTAAGTTTTTGCTTTCTTTCTTTCAATGCTTCATATTCATCTGCAATTTACACAAAAATTGAGATTAAATTTCTTCATTTATTTCTTGATTCAAAATATATAATCAGGTTCAATAATTCTTAGATTAGGGTAATTTTCTTACATTAAGCAACAATTAAGTTCCAAAGTGTTCAATTTTCTCAATAATAAAAACTACACATTGGCACTTATCAGAGTCCTATTGAATGTGCAAATTGTTGTCATGTCTCTTCATCTATACCATATTTCTCACAAGGGACTTATCCTTGCATTTGTCATAGATTTACATCCTGTCAAATTTGTCTTGAATTGCCTCCATTTTGTAGCTACCGATGATAATATCTTGTTTCGAATAAAATCAGAAGTCTCAAACTCAAAGTTTATCTAAAAAATAAAATAAATTTAGTACATTATAATTCATTAAACATTCAACATTTTCAATACTAAAATTACTTAAACTTTAAATAAATAACTTACACAAATATCCTGCCAAATAAGATTTTTTTTCTGATTTTGTCACATGATCTCTGTCATGTACCAAAATAAACACCTTTAATTGAGTTAGGACACCCAAAAAACTAACATATTGAGCTTGATTAGTGCCTGATGACTTGCCAGTCCAATGGTCTATTTCAAATGGAACTATAACATTACCCAAATGCGTAATGACAAGATGTCGCAGCCATTTAACTTCTCTAGTCTTCTTCGATGACTCAGCCATGTCACTTGCAAAAAAGAAAAACACCTATAAGCTATATATTTAAATTACACAAAACCAATGTTAATATTAAAATGCAAAACTAATAAATAAACTATACTGGACTAGACTTCGGACATCGGCATTGACATCGACTTCAGACATTGGCACCTGTGAAGCAGGTCGGCTCGGTGGTCTGGTCAAGGTAGTGGGCCACGTAAGTGAGCCCCCAGAGATGCGTGTGTTGAAACCCGTATATATGAAAGGCCTAGTCAGCGAGAAAGTGCATGCATGTGGTGTGTATAGTACATTCGTGTCTAGCACAAGAAAATATCCCCTGAAGACGCCCAGGCCCAAGAGCACTAGGGTTTTTAGGGGAAAGCTGCATGCATGATACGTAAAGGACTAGGGCGCCTACAAAACTAATGGGCCTCGTAATGCTAGTACATGAGTCGGTACCCTGGCGGCCATGCTGTTAAGATTGTGCACTCCAAATAGGAAGATTATGTGCGGTTGTTGTGCTAAGATTGTGTAACAACGTAATAGAATGTCCTCCCAACAAACCTAATTTCGCTAGAGATAAGGCTCCGGTGAGAGAGGGGTTGTTACAATGAGATAACCTAAAAGTAGTGTATAAAAGGGAGTTGAGATCCCTGGTAAAGGTACACCGTTTCTAAGACTGAAACTGCTTATTTACTTATTGTTTCTATTAGCCCTGAACTGACTTGATCGTCAGAGTGCAATCAACAGGCAGGGCCCCCTCTGTTTCAACGAAGCCACCTTCCAACATCCAAGGGAAGCACATAATCCACCAGAAATAGGAGGAGCCACCGCTCGCCTTTGAAGTCAATCGACAACCAGGTCAATCGGCAAGAACATAAACATAACTTATTTCTATTAGAGAAATGTTAGAATGTTGTCCCATATTCCTTCATTGTGATCATTATGTGTAGTATGTACTCCATCAACATCATTTTCCTCATTCGTAGGAGGTATTTGTCTTGGAAATGAAGGATTGTCTATAAATTGATCTCTTGAGTCATCATGTTCAATTCTTCCCTGGAGGACAATTGACCACCTTTCATTAGAAGGATATTTCACATAAAAACCTTTTTTTCTTGGTAATCCATGGTGAATGATCTTCCTTATAAGCTACCTTTGTAAGATCAACCAAAGTAAAACTCAAGTCATCAACATGCACTCCCGTGTTACAATAAATCCATTTACACTTAAATACAAACACTCTAAATTTGATGTAGTCAACCTCCCAGATTTCTTCAATGACTCAAAAGTAACTTATAGTAGCCATCATAGGATTATTATCTTTTGAACTAGCAAAGTGCATAGACTCCGCCTCAAGGGTAAAACCACTATTTCGTATAGTACTTTTGACATCCAATCTTTGTATAAAAAGATAACATATTAATATCATATCCAGTCCATGTTTTGGCATCAAAGTTAGCTTCTTATGCTAACCATTTTAATTCCTCAACATCACAATCTTCTTGACCAATTTTATCTTTAAACCATTTCAAAAAGGTTTTGTTCTGCTCAGTTAACAACCATTTTTCATTTGCACGAGGATTAATTGACTTCAACAACATTTTGTGTGCATCTATCTGTAAGGAATAACATCACCAGTATTGTTCAATATATACAAATGTGCTTGGAGAACTTTATGTTGGTATTTTTAAACCACCTTTACGACTTGTGTGCCTTTTCCTTCATTCCTTTCTTCATACCGAGATGTTGGAACACCTACAACATTAACTTTTGACATATACATTGTGCAAGACTCAATTGCTTCCGCAAAAATGTATCTCTCAGTAATAAATGTTTCTAGAAAGTATGGATTCTTCACATACCCTTACAATATCTTCATGTATGGCTCAACTACATACATCCATCATAAAAACACATGACCACATATTCTAATTTCCCTCACTAAATGAGCTATTAGATGGACCATGATGTTAAAAAAGGAAGGAGAAAAATACATCTCTAGTTGACACAAGATAATGATAGCTTCATTTTCTAAGTCATCCAACTTATTAGATCAATTACTTTCCTACAAATAGCATGGAAGAATATACAAAAATGACAATGACTTGTCTTACATTTTTTGGTAAAATTCCATGAATAGCCACTAAAGAATGTCTTGTATGGGAACATGACAATCATGAGATTTTAAGCCCACAAGTTTCAAATCTTCCATTGACATAAGATTCTTAATTTTTAATGAGTATCCTTGTGGTACTTTAACTCCTTGCAACACCCATAAAAACTTATCTTTTCAAATTTTGACGAAGTATGACATGCTGGTGGCAAATATGTTCGTTTACCATAAGGTTGTTGTGTTGCAACTCTAAACGAACACCATATCAACCATATCTTTACAAGCATTTATACCATCATTCATTTTTCCTTTAATGTTTAGCAACGTGCTAATTATATTATCACAAATATTCTTTTCCACGTGTATTACATCTATGCAATGTCTAACATCTAACTTGGACCAATATGGAAGTTCAAAAAACATAAATTTCTTCTTCCATATGATTTTCACACTACTATTCTTCTATGTTTTCCCAAAATCACTTCAACATGACAGGCTCGATTGTACACTTGCTCACTAGTGAATGGTGGAGGTGTCATTTTTCCCTCCTAACATCCATTAAAAGCCTTTTTAACCTACGATAAGGACGATTATGCTTCAAAAATCTCTGATGCTCAATGTAAGATGTCTTTCTCGCATGTTTTAGTTGATGGTAACTTGTGTTTTCTTCACATATCGGGCAAGCGCTGCTTTAAAATTGTAACCACTCAAATTTCCATATGTCATAAAATCATTAATGGTGCAAAATAACAATGGACTTAGATAAATATCTATGTCATTTCTGGGTTGTCTTCGTTCTGATTATCATCATAGACAACATCATATATTTTCTCTTCATTCACAAACAGTACGACAAATTATAAATAATGACCAAAATGGATCATGCACTATGTTTGCTACTTAAGTTACCATAAGGATTCATTCCATCAATTGCAAGACCAAGTCTAAGATTTCTTGGATCATTCTCAAATCAAAATACAAATAATCAATTTTCTTCCATTGTTGTGAATCAACATGTCACAATAACCCATCACATTTTCTTCCATATGCAAGCCATGTAAGGTCCTTTGCATCATTAACATTGGAAAAAATGTTTAAATCGAGGTATAACTGGAAGATACCATAATATTTTTGCATGAGGACCCTTTCTCATGTAATCTTCATCATCATCATCATCTTTTACTTTGTATCGTCATATCCCGCATCTTCGACACTTGTTCAATGCTTTAAACTTTTTTTTGTATAATATACAATCATTGGGATATGCATGTATTTTTTGGTACTCCATTACCCATCAAACATAATATCTTTTTTTGCCTTATAGTGACGTGTCAACATTGTATTACCTTTTTGAAAGCATTTCATGCAACAACTTGAGTAATTCAATGAAACTTTTATCGAATCACCCATTTCTTGCCTTGATATTAATTAACCTTAATACTATTGACAGACGTATGAAACTTGTACAACCAAGATACAAAAATGTTTATGAATCTTTTTTCAATGAATCATACATGTGTGCATGTTGGAAACTATTTTCTCTAATATCACGAATCATATCTTTCATGCTATCATTTGATTCTATATTTGACTGTTGACATTGAGATATAGGTGGTAGGTCTACAAATTCACTATGCCAAGTCCAAGTTATATAGCTCTCAAGAAATCGTCACAAAGAACATATAGAAATCGTCACAAAGAACATATTCTCGTAGCAATTGAATTTCTAGACATCTCACATTCAAACAATTAACATAGAGAATAATATCTTCCATCCATACCTCTCCCATTTCGTTAAGCAGATTGTAGAGACTCTTCAACATCATTTTCATACATATAACTAATTCGACCTGTATTTATCCAACTTCGATCCATAACTACGTAATAAAAGAAACTAAGAATAATTTGAACAATATTTTCAAATTTTATATTGACTAAATCAACATAAGCACTTTATATAGGTAAAGAAATAAGTTAAATTGTCTGGAATGTGACTCTGCCTTGGTTTGTATTGCGTTTACTTCTATGACAAATGTTCCTTTGATGCTTCGTAATTGATGGAATACTTGTCTTAATTACTGTGCAAAAATCAGGTTTAGGGTTACTCAAATTTTTCGTGAAGGGAATGCGTGTGCTGATAAGTTGGCTAATTTAGGATTTATTCATAGAGAATCCTTTCATTGGTATAATAGGCTTCCATCTAGTTTATTCTTAAAAATATTTATTAATAGGTATAGTCTACCTATGTATCGTTTTGTTAACATATGAGTTTTGGTGTAGTCCCCCATATTTTTGTATTTTCTTTCTTTTCCTTTTTTTAATAATATTTTTTTTTCATGTGGTGACAAATGATTGTTGTTATTTGAGGTGTCAGTCTAATTGAGATGTCAAGTAGCATAATGATGCCTAACATTAAAACTTTTTATAAAAAAAAAAGAAATAAGTTAAATAAATGTTTAAAAGTAAAATTTAATCGGTATAAAATTGGTATTTTTTTCACGTGTTTTGTTTGTTTTGGACCTGCAATCAATTTTGGTGCACTTGTCACCTTGATATGGTTTTTATGAACAAGAACATTAAACTACTGAAAAAATAAGTGAAGTAGTGGAATATCTGTGACCAGCATTCAATCTTCGTCCACTTGTCACCTCCATATGGTTTGTAAGATATAAAAACACCAAAACAAAAAGTGAAATAAGCCAAACTTTTTTATTCGATAATATTCCTACATAAATATCTTATCTTCCATTGTAAAGTTTAATAATTAATATTGATTTTTTTTTGCCGTGAGTAAAAAAAATGTATGATTGGATCGTGAAGCATACGTATAAATTTAATCTCATTTAAAACATTAATTTTAATTTTAAGATTCAATTTTATATTTCCATTATAATTTTTCAATTAACATATGAAATGAAATTTAATTTTAAATTAATATGATAGTTTGTAGAAATGTACTAGGAAACTAACCTCTTGGTGCAAACAGAAGCACGGTCCAACAGGTTTGGGATTTTTATGTCAATACGACAATAACTAATTATGTATAGGCTTTTAGGGAAGGCAGTCTCATGAACATGGAAACTTTCTTACCGTTTTTGAAAAACCACAACTCTACATAAGTAAAAAATTTAAAAGAGGATTACAAATTATTAAGAAAAAAATTCAACAAACTAAATCTCATCCAAAATCTTACAAACTTGAATGGATTAAAAATGATGATCGCAAAGTACCTTAAAGAACAAGAAAGTGTACCCATTTTGATGTACAATTACGATGAAAATGTTTTATGTGATGTTATCCTTATAGAAACTAGACACATTATACTTGGAAGGGCATGACAATATGATCACAAATCTCTATACATGATGACTATACCAACAAAATATATTTCACTAATGAGAGGAATAAAATAATTTTGATACCTCTAATACCTCAACAAGTTAGAGATGATGAAATAAAAATGAAAAAAAAATTGAAGAAAAAAAAGAGTCCAAACAACCAAGAAAGGAAACTTCTAGAAAGGCATGCATGCTTCTGAACTCTTCTTTGGAAGGTAATAAATTATCTTTACAAAAATACCCAAAACAACAATTTGCCTAACTTGGACAATATGTAACACAAAATGAACAAAAATATTTTAAAAAAAGGCTTAACTTTTGCTCATAATTTTTTTTCTTTCAAACATACCGGGCTTTATTTTGATATTTTATTTAAATACCTTAGTATTTTTATATTGTTTGCTTATTTTAAGATGGATCTATGATTCTGGAGCAAATAATACAAAATTAACAAATAAAGGTGGTGGTTCTTGAGTATCATTCAGATTTGATGACAGATCCTTATCATGGGGAGAGTCTAATGGAGGGACATCAAACAGAGAACATATTGGACCCTTGACCGAGTTATGGCTAAAAGAATGGAAAAGGAAGAAGGACCTCAAATGACTCCTCTTTATGGAGTATAACTTCTTAATATTCCATTCTCATCTTCTTAATCTTGTAAAAAGGTAAATATTAGGAGTAGAAAAATGTATAAGATTAGGGTTTTCTACATGTAAACAAAGTATATGCATAGGAGAGGTTAATTTGGACCTAATAAGAGTTGACTTAGGAAGTTAAAGTCCAAGTAGAGGCTTCCAAGCATGTTTTGATGATAACAAATATATAAGCCTTGTTGAGCCCTGTGCGACCGCCTGCCGTGCCTTCCGATCGGGACCGCCGCTCCTTTTGAGGTTAGTGTATTTTTATTTATTATTAATTATCTATATTTTGAAAGTGTTTGTTTTTAGTTAGATATTGATTCTATATATTGAACGAACTGATTCCGAGTCCGAAGGTGTCTGACCTTCGACAGTTTTGATTTAATTTTCAATGATTATATAGTTTTTTGAGATATTGAACGCACTGGTTCTGAGTCCGGAGGTGTCCGACCTTCGACAAATTTGATTTATTTTTTAATGGTTATATATTGTTTTGACATATTGAACGCACTAGTTCTGAGTCCGGAGGTGTCCGACCTTCGACAATTTTGATTTATTTTTTAATGATTACACATTGAACGTATTGGTTCTGAGTTCACACTGATTCTTAGTTTGGCAGTTCTATGGATCAGAGTTGGATTAATACACCACGAATAAGTGATACTTACGAAAAAAGGGTGGAAGAATTCATACAATTCGCAGAACATAATGCCATTAGTTGTAAGAATGGAGTAAGGATAAGGTGTCCTTGTGTCAATTGTTTAAATGGAAGGATATTGAGTGTTTCCGAAATTAGAGAACATCTTTTATGTGATGGATTTTTGAAAAGTTATACAACATGGACGTGGCATGGTGAATTGTTAGACTTGCAAAGTGTGCCCGGAGCTTCGGAGGAAGTTCATTTCTCAATGGATGATAGATTAGAAGACATGATTCGTGATGTGGGAGCAGAATCTTTTGCTAATGCAGTTTTTGAAAATATGTCTAATGATGCAGAGACTCCTTTGTATCCTGGTTCAACTAACTTCACACGATTATCAATAGTGTTAAGGTTGATGAATTAGAAGGCAATGAATGGATGGACCGACAAAAGTTTTACAGAATTGCTTAAGGACATGCTTCCAGAAAGAAATACCTTGCCCAATCAAAATTATGAGGCAAAAAAAATACTTTGTCCAATGGGTATGGAGTATAGAAAAATACATTCATGTCCTAACGATTGTATTTTATACAGAAATGAGTATGAAGATTTAAGAAGATGTCCCAGGTGTGGTTTGTCACGTTATAAGGTTAAAGTAGGTCAGAATGATGAAATTAATGAATTGACAAAGGAAGGTCCTCCTGCTAAGGTTGTTTGGTATCTTCCTATAATTCCAAGGCTTAAGCGTTTGTTTGCAAATGCAGATGACGCTAAAAACCTTAGGTGGCATGCAGATAATAGAAAATATGATGGACTACTTCGTCATCCTGCTGATTCTTTGCAGTGGAAGAATATTGATAAAGAATTTCCTGAATTTGGAAAAGAATCAAGAAACTTAAGACTTGGATTGGCAACTGATGGAATGAATCCCTTTGGAAATTTAAGTAGTAATCATAGTTCATGGCCCGTTTTGTTAGTGATTTACAACTTACCTCCTGCTTTGTGTATGAAGCGCAAATACATGATGTTATCTATGATGATCTCTGGTCCAAAACAACCTGGAAATGACATAGATGTTTATCTTAATCCACTGATTGAAGATTTGAAGTTATTGTGGAATGAAGGGGTTGATGTGTTTGACGCGTTTAAGAATGAATCTTTCCGATTGCATGCGATGTTGTTTTGTACTATCAATGACTTCCCTGCATATGGCAACTTGTCAGGTTATAGTGTGAAAGGCCATAGAGCATGTCCAATATGTCAACACAAGACATCTTATGAACAGTTGAAACACGAAATAAAAATCGTGTATCTTGGGCATCGTAGATTTCTAAAGAAATATCATCCGTATCGTAGATTGAAAAAAGCTTTTAACGGATACCAAGAACATGACATTTTTCCCACTCCCTTAAGTGGTGTTGAAATTTATGAAAAAATAAAAAATGTTAATGTGACTTCTGGAAAAATGAAGAAGAAGCAAACTGTGAGTGAAATATGGAAGAAGAGATCAATATTTTTTGATCTTCCGTATTGGTGTAAGTTAGATGTCAGGCACTGTCTAGATGTAATGCACGTAGAAAAGAATGTGTGTGACAGTCTAATAGGAACACTTCTGAACATTAAAGGCAAAACAAATGATGGTGTGAATGCACGTCTGGATTTGATTGAGATGAATATACGAGAGGAATTGGCATCGAGAGAAGTTGGTAAACGTACATACTTTCCTGCAGCGTGTTACACTTTGTCAAAGAAAGAGAAAACAAGTTTTTGTGAATGTCTTAAAGGTGTTAAGGTACCACAAGGCTATTCTTCAAATGTAAAGAGTCTTTCTTACATAATCAATCATCCTGTTAACTTTTCATGTATCATATTTTAACTACATTTGAATAGGGATTCAATCATATTTTCTTTTCTAACCTGTGTCTAATTCATCTCACTATTTAATATTTAAACACAAATTCTTTTTTCCACAATTCAAATTTAATATTCTAGTTCTTTTTTATTTGAAAAATAAATAAATAAATAAACTAGAAAACAAACAAATTAAAACTGAAATTTAGTCAAGAAAGATAATTCAAGACTTAAAATTACCAAACTAATAAGAAATTTATTCAAAATAAGCAATATAAACAAACTAAACAAATAAGAAAATAAACAAAACAAAATAACCGAAAAATAAAATAGATAAAATAAGACAAAATTCAAATAACTGAAAAGAAAAGAGAATTAGAAAGATAAAACCATATTTTTGCTCAATCCTCTCTTCTTAAGAAATCATCCAGCTTTTTGTTAAGATCTTTATCTACAGTCTTTGCTTCATTTGCTGGATCTGCCCCCTAAATAATAAAACCTGTCCCCAGGTCAAAATACATAACATAGGTTGGGTTTCCCTTGAAATTCTCCATGGTTTACCAGTTGGGCTTATTTGATAGAAGTGATTGGCTAGACAGAATTTCCTAGCACTTCATTATTAAAACCATATGTTCTCCCTCAACTGGTGATAGGTACCGTCATCATCATCTCTCAGTCTTTTCTAACTTCTCTCCTTGCTTCTTTTTTCTTTATTTTTAACTTCTATTCTTCTGGGTTGTCTTCTCAATTGTATAAAAACTTGTTTTCTTAATATCATAAGACAACTCAAGCAAAGATTAGTATAACAAGTAAATAGTTTTTTTTTAAAAAAAAAATGAAATAAAGAAAAACAGAAAATTTAAAATAACAAGAGAAAGAGAAATAAATAGTAAATGAAAAACAGAAAAAAAACAAAAACTTACTTAAATAAAAACTAAAAAAATAAATAAAATAATAAAACTATAATTTTTAACAAAAAGAAAAATAAAATAAATAAAAACAAGAATAATATATTAAAACTAAAAATATACAAAATAAACAAAATTAAATAACTAACTAAGAAAACTAAAAAGGAATACATAGATAGAAAAACAACTTGCGTAAAATAAAAACTAAGAATGAAATCAAAGAAAATAATAAAACTAAAAATAAAAATAAAAATAAAATAAAATAAATAACTATTAAAAAAAATAAACAAAAATAAAACAGAAACTAATAGTAATAAATAATAAATAAATAAAAAACTACGTAAACTCTAAATAAACAACTTAAGCTAAACGTAAAAATAAAATATGATCAAACAAAATCCAAATCAAAATAAAATAAAAATATAATAAAAACAAAAATCAAAACAAAATAAAATAATTACAGTAAAAAAACTACGTAAACAATATAAAAACAAAAAAAATAAAGAATAAAATAAAATATAACAAAACAAAATACAAATAAAATAAATAAAGTAAACAAATAATAAAAAACTTAAAAGAAAAAAATATTAACATAAAAATAACAGTTTTTAAAAAAAAAAAAACAAACATATTCACATTAAAAAAAAAACTTTGTACGTATTCAAAACTAGAGAAAAAAAACAAAATCTTTACAAAATAATAAAAAAATCTAGAAAACAAAAAAAAACAAAATTATTCACATCTAAAAAGAAAAACAAAATATTTACAAAAATATTCAAATTAAAAAAAAATAAAAACTAAAAAAAAATTATTCACATAAAAAAAATAAAATAGTTAGTATATTCACAATATTTAAGAAATTATACTCAACAAATCAAACCTGTCCCCGGCAACGGCGCCAAAAACTTGATGACTTTTTACGGCAAGTGCACCGCGTTTGTCAGAAGTAATAATTGTCCCTAAGGACGGATATCGATTCCACAAAGAACAGTGAATCATCGAGTACAATATTTGCTAAATATAACAACAGAACAATAAAAAAGAGTGTGAAGTGATTATGTTGGCACTGATCAATAAGAAAACAAACAAAGAATTAGTTGCTTCAATTGGAAAAATTGGGATTAAGTTTCATCTCTCTCACTCTCATGTATTTTGATTAGCATGTTACTATTAAGTTCTTTAATTGAAATTGATGCCCGTATAAAAATCATTTATATCGATTCCTCGCATATAAAATCCTTAAGAATGTCCCCTAACTATCGATCCCTCGCATAATTATAAGAACAACTTAGAACGAAGCTCAGACGTTTAATAGCAATTAACATTTCAAGTCTATTCCTAGCACTCAAATATGTTAAGTATTGTTGTTTAGGTCCGAACCCTAAAAATACCTCCCGGTCAGATTTAAGATTCTTAATTTGTCACGGAGAATTAAAAGTAAAACAACAATACCAATAATCAATCAAGAACTAAATATTAATATATAAAATATCACCTCAATACATAAGAGTTTGAGCAGATTACTCCCAATCCCAAAGGGTAGAATTAGCCACGCATACTTCTATCACCTTCCATTCTCCCAATTGGGTTACAATTCACTCTATGGTGTTTTCCTCTCAATCTGGCACCCTAAGGTTGAGCCTCTAGCCCTCTATTTATCTTAGTTTTCTAGGGTTAGGTTGTTTCCTATGTCGCGCTAATGGGCTAAATGATAAAACATAAAAAAAGGCCCAATCTTTCTTTGCATCTTTTCCATTCTGGGACCTTCTATCTTTATCTTTTTAGCTCAAATCATTCATCTTTAATCCAAATCTCCAATCTTCCTTAGAAATCTGCAATTAACACCAAATTTGGGAATAAAATACTCTTATTCAAATAAAGATCATAAAAAATGTAAAAAGGTATAAATTCATAAATTAGGGATTATTTTATATGTAAATTAGCACTAAATCCTCATAAGTGCCTATATTTTAATATGAAATATTACTGAAATTAGACACTTATCAGTACCACAAGGCTACTCTTCAAATGTAAAGAGTCTTGTATCTATGAATGATTTGAAACTAATTGGCTTAAAGTCACATGATTGTCACGTTCTACTGCAACAATTACTACTGGTGGCTATTCGTGGAATCTTGCCAAAAAATGTTAGGCATACAATCACTCGACCTATGCTCATTTTTCAATTCCATATGTAGTAAAGAGATTGACTCTCAGAAGTTGGATGAACTTGAAGAAGAAATAATTGTTATCTTGTGTCAACTCGAGATGTTTTTTCCTCCATCTTTTTTTTATATTATGGTACACTTGGTTGTTCATCTTGTAAGAGAAATCAGATTGTGTGGGCCAGTTTATATGCGATGGATGTATCCAGTTGAACGATACATGAAGATTTTGAAGGGATATGTGAAGAATCAATGTCGTCCGGAAGCTTCCATTATTGAAAGATACATTTAAGAAGAATCTATTGAGTTTTGTTCTGAGTACATGTCAAAAGCCAAATGTATAGGAGTTCCTGAAAAAGGTTGGCACTCTCGTAGATTCATAAGTAGATCTTCAAAAGGTGTACATGTCATAAGCAAATCTAGAGAAGAGTTTCTGCAAGCACACTTGTATATCTTGAATAACACCGATGAGGTGTTACCATACTTAGATACACACAAAGACATTGTCAAATATAAAAATCCAAGACAATCAGAAAAATGGGTGTTAATGGAGCATAACAAAACTTTCATGTCATGGTTTAAGCAACAAATAATGAATGATCCATCAGCATCTGAAACATTAACATGGCTTGCAAATGGTCTCAAATTTGATGTTTTATGTCGTTCTGGCTATGAAGTAAATGGTTGTTTGTTTTACACAAAGTCTCGAGATGATAGGAGTACAATGCAAAATAGTGGAGTCACCTTAGAGGCAGAGTCTATGCAGTTTTCAATTGCAAAGGATCAAAATCCTGTTGTGGGATCAATGCCTTATTATGGTGTCATAGTAGAGATTTGGGAAGTTAATTATACCAAGTTTATTGTACCTATTTTCAAATGCAAGTGGGTTGACAATAAGACTGGTGTCAAAGTTGATGAATCAGGAATGACTTTGGGTGACTTTCGAAAGATAGGTTATCATGACGAACCATTCATAATGGCACATCAAGCTTCCCAAGTTTTCTATATCCAAGATCCTACGTCTGACCACTGGTTTGTTGTGCTACATGGAAAAAAACAACATAATGACCCAAAAGATACAAACAACGACATTTGTGAGATTGAATCACTTACAAGAACGACCATCAATAAAGAGTACGAGGATGTTGCTGATGTTGTACATGCAACTCGAAATGATCATGACGAAGGAATATATATTTGTATGTGCATGTGATTCATGTTTAGTTTTACAATATATAATTTTAATTATATTTCATATTCTTGATGCTTATCATATTCTTGATAACAGGAACATGGCAGATGATAAAGTTTCTCGTTCAAAAACTGGTAGAGGACCTACCAGATTAAATAATATGTTTAAAAAGATAAATAAAGATGACAAAATACCTTTGTCTATTGATATCCACACTGGTGTGGCCACTGGGCAACATGCAAAGAAATATAGGAGTTATCTCGGAGTACTGTCTCGTGAAAGGATCTCTATCTTAACTGAGTCCTGGGATCACGTGACTGACCACGAGAAAAACATGATTTGGCAAGATATTCTGATATGTAATTGTTTTTACTTCGTTCAATCTAAAGTTCTTTTATATTTTGTTCTTGTTTATGAACTAATTCTTTCAAATAATGTAGACTCATTACAAGATCCCGAATGTGGAAACCTTGAAAGCGAAGTTTCTTTCTGATGTGGGTGTCAAATTTCGTCAGTTCAAATCAAAATTGACAACAGATTATATATATGGTAAAAGGAATGAAGAAAATCCTTGTACAAAATATGCATCCCTTGATGAAGAAACTTGGCAGCAGTTTGTGAAGATTCGACAAACTGAAAAATGGCAGGTTAATATCACTTTTATATTTGAATATAGTTTATATTAACGTATTATTAAATTTTGAATGTTATGATAGGAGGTTCGGAACAAAGCAAAAGTCAGTCAGGCACATAATGATACCCCACACTTATTGTCCCGTGGTGGTTATAAGTTGTTAGAGCAAAAGATGCTTGAAGAAAAGATTAAAGCACGTTCTACTTCCATTGAGGAAATGAATATTGTAGATTCTTTGAGGCCTCCATCCCCACCACCCCGACATGAGATGTGGAAAGGTGCCCGTATAAACCCATTAGGGACATGGAGTTCTAAGTCTACAGAAGAAACATTTGAACGAATTGTAAGAAATATGTTTTTTATGTGTTATTTTAAATTCAATGTGTTGAAGTTTGACAATTTCTTTTCATTTGTTTTAGGATTCTCTTGCTGAGCAATCAACACAGGGGACTTTTAATCCATGTGGTCGCAATGATATTCTTAATGTTGCTCTTGGACGACCTGAGCACCCTGGACGTGTTCGTGTAGCTGGATATGGGGTTGGGATTCACTCATACTTTGGACCTTCATCACATAGCAAGGAACAACCGTTCAATCAACCTAGCCAAGAGTATTTACTAAAACTACGTGAGCAGTTAAAGGTTGAGGTAACTCAAGAGCTTAAAGAAAGCTTCAAGGAGGAGTTTAGTGCGCGAATGGAAATGGAGTTCAAAAAGCGGTGGGAGGGTTTAGGACTCTCACAACAACCACCTACTATGGTAGAAGATGAACCACCTCCACCTCCTATTAAGAAAGTCAGCACTAAAGGGAGTTGTTCAGCAGTTGATCTATCAGGGGATGACTTTGGCTCAACTAGCCAATGCGAATTATATGTTGAGTGTAATTCTTTGACCCGACTCGTTGCCTTGGGTAAGTGTTATGAAGGGGTCACAATGTTACACAATGTGCCTCTTCCTTCTAATTTCATGAAGGTCACGGTGGAGAAGGTCCTTTATGGTGATCTTGCAGTTCCTGTGCCGACATCAGAGGTCATAATTGTAGCAGAGGCATTACATACTTCCGTTGCCTGACCTACACATCTCGTCAGACGTATAAAGTCTATGGTATATCTTTGCACTAATACTAATAGAATTATATATCAGATATATTACATTCTAACTAATTTAAGTATTTGTTTGTTTTGATGAGTAGCAGGAACCTAAGACAAATCTGCCTCTAGGAAAGAAGAAAATAGTCTCCATTGATGATCCTCTGGCGGCATTGGTGGAAGTTGCTACAGCTTTAGATACAATCGTCTTAGAGGTTCCATGGGATGCCAATGTTTTTGGAAGGCATAGTAATCTACCGTTGTACGTTCACATGTCTGATTTGTTGGACCTTGCATCCGGAGATTAAGAGATTAACATAACAGTTCTGCAATTATGGATGATGTAAGTTCAAATTTTAAAATCTTTATATTTTTTATTTATTAAATATATTAGTACTAACTTATTGAAATTTAGGTATCTTTCTGGATTATGCTTTGATGAGGGGAAACATATATATGGGTTTTTAGACCCTCAAATCACTCAATCAATTGGAAACAAGAAGTCGGAAACACAAACATACATCACCACTGCCTTAAAGAATGGTGGAAAACACATTTATTTTGCTCCGTACATCCATGAGTAAGTTCTTATTTATTAAATAAGTTTTAATAAATTATTGAAATAAGAGAAACTAATTAACTGATTTGTTATACAGGCGTCATTGGCAACTATTGATCATATCTGTTCAAGATCATACCACTACATGGTTTTGCTCCTTGCATAAAAAACCTCCTACCTATTTTAAAAACATTATAGATAGGTACGACAATTTCATTTAACATTTATTATTACTGATATATTATATAATGTTATGTATTCTAACATGAAATCTTATTATTTTAGTGCTTACTCTGGATATAATATGTTGTGTGGGAGGAGAACTTCAAACGCACAAAAAATCACTTGGATGTACCTTAAGGTATTTAAAGTATATTTGTTCACTTAATTTAATGTGTTTCACTCATTCATTTAATACATTTATTTTCACATGCAGTCCAACAGGCAACCTGAAAATTATGAGTGCGGTTATTATGTTATGCAGTGGATGTTGACTATTTTGCAAGCTGAAATTAAGAAAGGTTGGGATAAGGTAATACCTCAATACAATAAACACTTTAAAATTTGAGATTTATTATTCATGCACTAATTCAAAAAATTTCAAATGTCACAGTTCTTCAACAACCAACACCCACTAGATTTAGAAGCATTGGAGTATGTGAGAACAACATGGTCAAAGTATTTTGTAACCATGTATAACACTCTAGTATAGATAAATCATTACAATGACAAATTTTTTCATATATTAGCAAAACTTTTTTGTATAATGTTATAATTTGTTGTATGTAATTTTTATATTTAAATTATGATTTGAAATGTTTTTATTTTCTGGTATTGAAAATTGTATACAGGTTTGAGATTTCTTAAAAAACAAATAATTTTTTTTAAGCACTACATATAACGTCGGTTCCACTTGGAACCGTCTTTAAAAGGCATATTTACAACGATGGTTCCTCTGGGAACCGTCTTTAAAAGCCCCTATAATTTAAAAAAAAATAAAAAATAACAAGTCGCCTTTAACGACGGTTGTGGAAACCGTCGTTATAAGTATGAGTTTTAACGACGGTTCCAAAACCGTCGTGAAAAACCCACACCTTTTAACGACGCCCGCAATAACGATGGTCCTGGAATCGTCTTTAAATGTTGATTTTAACCGTCGTTAATCTACCTTTTTGTACTGGTGTGACAAAACTCAATGGACCAAGCGTCATACTATTGATAAATGAAAGTTGACACATACATGCTCAAAGTTAAATGCGTCAGACTATGTTGTTGGATATGCTGGATGATACTATGAGATATCATATAAAGCATAACCATTACACACACTAGACAATGATCAAATGAATGTGGCACACGATGATCATGCGCTAAATGAATAAGTGTCAGGGAAGTTTCCAAACTTAATCATTTCATTTTATATATGCTTAAATATTTATCAAATGTTTTCTAAACTCGTTTTAATTAAGATAAATTATACAAATCCTCTTTGCATCAAAACACAGTGTCTTAATTAAGATTTAAAATGTTTTCAAATGAACTTTAAAAAATATATCATGTAACTAAATTGTCCAAATATTGAAAACATTCACTGAAACGCAGTGAGAAAAACAGATGTCTTAAATGTTTAATGAAAGACATTTTTGTACAAACATAGTTGTACTTAATTAGATATTAAATATTGAAATTTGGGTTTGAAAAGGATTTCGGAAAAATAGAGCACGTTTATGTCCTATTCATTTAAAGATTTTTCAAAATAGAATATATTCAAGAAAATATTTTATTATATTTATTTTGATTAAACTTGAATATATTAATTTAATTAAATATCCGATAATGGAAAAATATTGATAATTCATATGATATTCTAAGATATTAAGAGATTATTGTTCAATGATATGTTTGCCCTAACATATTGAAAATATTAATATCATTGGTAATCACAAAGGTTTCTAAATGTGATCTTAGGAACCATCAACACACAAAGGAAAACATGCACAAATTTTCTTATTGAGCATCCAACAAGTATAATGAAGTTATTACAGAGCGAAATTCATGGAAATTCGTTGAGAACATCCAAAATTGCTGCAAATAACAAAGAGAAAGAGAATTTAAGAGAAATACATTTAAGAAGAATTCAATTGAGAAAAAGCATTAAAGGCGCAAGCCAAACTTTTCATAATCGGCGTCAAATGCAACAAAGCTCGAGTGGAGAACGAGATTCAAGAAAATCCAAGATTACGGTCAACATTTAAATCCACAACAAAGTTAGAAAGAAATTCAGTGAGCATTTAAGCAAATTATAGATGACAAAGACACACAGTTAATGACAAAGAAATTATTTCCATAATCAGCATCCAAGAAATTTACAGTAAAGCAATCGTGATAGAGATATGATTGAAGAATCAATCATATACATTAAAGGGTTAACGTTAACATCATAAATCATAAAGGAAACAATTCAAAGTGATTCATATGCCTAAAGATGCACAAAATACAATTGAAGCAAAGTTGTCATATTCAACATCTGATGTGGAGAAGATGGTGAACAAGTGCACAAGAATGAAGGATACCCAAATATTACAAAATTAATGAATCAATATTCACATTAGGATTGAAAGAAGAAATAATTCAAATGCAATTGAAGTCCAAGACGCAAAAGAATCAATCAAGAGCAAAGATTTCTATATCCAGCGGCTAACAACTATGTGAACAAAACAAGAATAAAAACTTCAACGGTGACAATCTGAAGACTATATAAAAACCTTGAAGATGAAGAAGCTACACACAAGAATACAAGCATACAAGATTACTGCAAGCGATTAAGCATTTATTGATTTAATGTGTATAGTCTTTATGAGAGAATATTTCATATCTGTTGTTTAGAGCACTCATAGTTTGGGGAGTGAACCTTATTGTAAATTCGTCACTGTGTGAAGATTAACCTGTGAGGTTTCACTATTTGCTCTCTGTTCAAGAGTGTTTTTCTCACTTGTTGAGAGGTCTTGGTCTTAGGGGGAGATTAAGACTATTTTTTCGGAGAGGTGTTTAATATTTGTTACCTGGAGAGGTGGAGAATACTTGTTACTTGGAGAGGTGAAGAATACTTAATGTACTTGGAGAGGTAGAGAATACTTAGGCTGATAAAGGCAATTAAGTGGGTTTCCTAAGAGGATTAGACGTAGCCCAAGTTGTGGATAAACCAGTATAATTTATGTGCATACATTTTTCTCTTCAACCCACCCTTCTAGAGCCAACTATACCTTCAGTTGGTATTAGAGCTAACCTTAGGGGTTAGTTCTTAACAGAATGTGAGGAAACGATCCTAAAAAGAAGTCAATGGAATTCAAAGTTCAAGCCATCAATAGGGAATCCTTGTTCAAGGGAGAAAAGTATGATCTATGGAACCTGAAAATGACATCCTTTTTTTAGTACAACAATGTTGATCTTCTGACTATCGTAAAGAAAGGTATATATTATCTACTCGATTCCTCTAGAAAATTCATTGATCATGATTCATGGAATGAGGAAGATAAAACTTTGTATCAATTTAATGCAAAGCTAGGCATATCCTCTTATCTCTCTATCTGAAGAAGAAACCTGCAAAGTCCATGTCATGTACAACATAAAGGACATATGGGAAAAAATTACTCTATTTCATGAGGGATCCAAGGAGGTAAGAAGAAACATGCTTACCCTCTTAAAAACTCAATATGAAATGTTTAGGATGGAGGAGAACGAATCCATTCAATTAATGATAGCCAGACTACAAACCATAATAAACAATTTCAAATCTTTGGGAACAATCATAAGTCAGTATGACATAAATGAAAAAGTTCCAAGGACTCTCCCAACGAAATGGAGAATACAAGAAAGTGCTATTAGAGCCTCAAAGGATTTAAAAGTTGTGTCCTTGGAAGAACTGGTAGGAATTTTGATCATTCATGAACAAGTTCTTTAAGGTGTCGATAAAAAGACTAAGGGCAAGAACCTTTCCCTCAAAATATCCCATAAAGCCAAGAAGACATGACCCTTAAAAGTCTTCGAAGCAAATGAGGATACATCAGACAATTTAGAATTTGATGATGAGGATCTTGCATTCATCACCCATAAATTTAAAAAGATGTATAAAAGGAAAAGAATCTCTGCAAAGGACAGAAAACATAATAGAGAAACCAAAGGAAAGTCAATATGTTTTGGCTGCAACAAGTCTGGACACACTAAGTCTGAATGTCTAGAACAAGTAGTAGAAAATCTAAGAGAAAATTTGCCAAAAAGAAAAGTTTAATGTCAAACTAAGAAGATCTAGATCTATCAGACTCTGAATCCGAATAAGAATCACATATTGGCCTCATGGCAGTTGCAAAGTACATATCAAAAGATGAAGATTTTGACAAAGAAGTAGAGCTTTCTGACATTTACTCTGTTAGAGAAGCATACTTACAATTACCATCTTACACTAAATATATCATAACTGAATTTAAGGCCATAAATCATAGAGACAAGAACATTAGCTCTGACCTAGATAGTTTAACCAAGAGAAATCTAGAATTCTCTAAGTCCAATGATAAGCTAGAAGAAAATAAAAAATTGAGCCAAGCACTAAAAGATAAAAATGTTAAGGTAAAAGAGATTAAAAAGATTTCGTATTGTTAAAAGAAAAAATAGGAAAAAGGAATACAGAAGACATATAACAATGTTGTAGAAAGTATAGAAAAAAAAAACTCTACTCTAAGAAAAATAATTTTACAATCATACTGATGTGAAAATTCCCTAAATATCATCATAGGAAGCTCTAGGGCCCCACATGATAAAAACGTAAGTGATTTAAAGAAAAAAGAAAACCAAAGAAAATTATTAAGAAACACTCTGATAGAATTTTTGGATATAAGGACAATCCTACATTTCAGAAAACTACTCACAAAGGGTTCTTAAGGGAACCACGAAAAACTAACAAGAAAAGACCTAAGGCAATATGGGTACCTAAAAACAAAATAATACCTTTTGCAGATATTCTCAATGCAAAAAAAGACACCCTATCATGTTACCTGGACAATGACTGCTCACGTCATATGACCAAGTGATTGGTGATGGTCAAGTAAGTATGAAACCTTATTTGTGTATTAGCATCGTTCTACTAGTAAAAGATTTAGAACACAATTTACTTAGCATAAGTCAATTGTGTGACAATGGAAATAGTGTTATATTTGACAAGGACAGATGTACAGTCTATCAAAGTGATGAAACCAAAATGTTTGTTGCTAGTACATGCAACAATATTTATAAAATTGATATGGATGAGTTATCAAGTCAAAATGTGTCATGTCTCATGTTTGAATAATTTGAGATTAATCTCTAAGCTAGTAAATAATGATCTTGAACGAGGTTTGCCAAAAATTTCATTCAACGACATTCTTCTTTGTGAGACATGTGTCAAAGGAAAACAAGTTAAGAGCTTATTTAAAATTAAAAACGAAATTTCTACTCAAAGACCTCTTGAATTGATACAAACCTTTTTGGACCAATTAGAACTGAGTCTATTAGCGGGAAAAGATATGGTCTTGTCATTATGGATGACTTTACGAGATGGACATGGGTCAAGTTTCTATGACACAAGGACAATTCTTTTAAGGTTTTATGTAATTTTTTAAACAAATTCAAAATGAAAAGGGTTTGTCTATTGGCAAGTTTGACTCCAGAAGTGATGAAGGGATCTTAATAGGATATTTTGAAGCTTTTAAAGCTTATCAAGTATATAACTCTAGGACAGAAGTGGTAGAAGAAGCAATTCATGTAAGATCCAATGACTACATGCCTGATAAGAAAACATCAGAGTAATAAGATTCTTTCGCTTTCAATTTACAAGAACTAAAAGAGAGCATACCAAACAAAGAAGTCAAAAAGCTAGATGATTTCACTGTCCCCTTAGATGATCAAAAGGAAGAACCAGAAATGTCTGCAAACAATAAAACTGAAGAAATCATAGAACCAACAAGGAGACATTAAACCTTGATACAAAGCCATCCTATGAATGTCATCATTTAGAGACCCAAACAAAGGCGTATCAACTAGATCGAAGGAAAAGGAATCTGCAATGATCCTTACAACTAGAACCTAATAATGTCAAGGAAGCTCTAGAAGATGAACATTAGGTAAAATCTATGAAAGAAGAATTAGAGCAATTCCAAAAGAACAACGTTTGGATGCTAGTTGAACTTCCCTATCAGATTAAGACAGTTTTCCTGGAGAGGTGTTTAACTCAGTGGGAAGAGAAAATTCAGAAAGGTAGGGAAGACGATCGCCAACATCTGGCAGAGATGGAAGAACAACAGAATCAGAGGCTTGATAACCTTGCTACCTCTTTTTCTACCCAAATCCTAAATTCTCTTTTTAAAAGCCTAAACCAGTTGAGACAACCACCTTCTTAATAGCCACCTCAATACCCCTTTGCAACAATCATGATTTTTTTTTTTGTGAAATCTCTTTGATGATGTCTGATGACTATTTTACGACAAGTGTACCATGTCAGAAGTAATAATTTGTTCATAAGGACGAATATCGTACCCAAAAGGAACAGTTGAATTTTCAAGTATAAGATTCACTAAATAAAAAACAAAAAGCAAAAGTTTATTGGCTGTTTCTTGTGTATGAGATTGCAAGAATGTCAATAAAACAAAGTAAAGAGTTATTAATTCAATTGCGAAAATTGGGATTGGGATTCATCCTTCTCACTCTTTTGTATTTTGAAAAGCATGATAATATTCTATCTTTGATTGATATTGATGTCCATATAAAATTCATTTATATTGATTCCTCGCATATTTATAAAAACTCCTTATCGTTACAAGCAGATGTTGATAGCAATTAACATTTCAAATTTATTCATAACATTCAAATATGTTAAGTACTTTTCAGTCAAATCTAAGGATCAAAATCATGATAAAACAAGTGTTAAGAATAAAATGACAATATCAATCATCAATCAAGAATAAAATATTATATTTAAATATCACCTCAATACATAAGAGTTTGAACAGATTACTCTTAATCCCAAGGGGTAGAATTAGCCACTCATGTTGGCCATTACAAACATGTAAAGAAAGAAAAGAAAATCCTGGATGTTTCTTCTTGATGGCTACCTCCTTTAGGGTTTAGGGTTATGTCTCACGCCTCATATTCAACCTAGTTGGGCTTGGGATAAATGCCTTTTCGCCTAAACATGATTGAGCTCGCTTGGGCGAGTTGAATGAGAAAAAGCCCAACTTTTCTGGAATGGTCTCGCCTGAGCGAGATTGGGCTCGCTTGAGTGAATTCCTCTGGAGTGATTCTAGCTTAGGCGAGCTTTTGGGCGACTTTTAAGCGTTCCAACCTTCCCTTTTCATCTTGTCTATTGTCTTTTAGCCCTTTCATCTCCATTTTTCCCTAAAATCCTGAAATTAACACAAATTTGAGAATAAATTGTTCTTATTCATATTATAATCACAAAATATGTAAAAAGGTTTAAATTTATAAATTAAAGGTTAAATTATAGTTATTTTATCAATAAATATCCATAAGTGTTTGTAATTATGACACTTATCAATGTAAAAAAATAAGGGTAAAATAGAAAATAGAAATCAAGAAGAAATAAGAGAAAATAATTTTTTGTTCTAATTCTTTGTTTATTACAATTTTTGTTTTCTTTGAATTCTTTGTATGAGCTTACTTATACAAATTCACATTAACATCAATACAAAGTGCTTATTTTTCCATTGTTGTGTAAAATATCCCCGTTATGCATGTTAATGCTTTTATGGTGTTATTAAAACTTATAGTTTTTATCATCATAAAAAAAAGGGAGATTGTTAAGACACTAAAGAGGTTAGTTTCCTTTAAAAGGTCCAATAATCCACTAGACGGTCTTTGGAGGATAAGTAAGTTTATGAGATTTTGATAATAAAAAAAACTGTAAGACGAGTAAAGGTTTCTAACAAAGTTTATTTTCATTTTCAGTGTTAAGTTGAACATGTTAGATTGCCTATAATATTAACATGTTAGATGTTCTTATAATGTTAAACATGTTAGATGGTCTCACTATGCTAAACGCGTTAGAGGGTCTCACAAGTGTTAAATATGTTACACTATCTTACTATGTTAAACTTGTCAGACGGTCTCACAGTGTTTTAAGCATTAAGCACTCTTTCCTTTCTTCCCCTCTAGACGGTCTAATTTTTCTGATATTTCTTAACTTAATTATTTTTTCTGCAAAAATATTTATAATCTCTTAAATGGTTATTAATAATTAACAAAATTCGTAATAATCATAATTAATGATTTAAATCAAAGATATGATTCAACGATTTAAAGTTATACAAGTATTGAAAGTTTTTGAAAACATAAGGTTTTCAAATTCATGATTAAGAATTAATCAATTTTAATATGCCTTTATTACAGTATGTTTCAAATATTTTGATTTTTTCTATAAGCACATAAATGTTCAAGATGCATATAGAATTCATTAGAGCAAAAGTTTCCTTTCTGAGTGTCTACTGCTAAACCGATAAAGATATGCAAATCGAAACCTGTGCAACATCAAGTATTGTTGTTTCGAGCTTCAAATGGTCATCCTTGAAAAAGTTATATAAAGGTTTGCAAGATGTAGACGAAGATAAGAACAACTAGAGTAACTTTGTACATAAAGATTAACATACACGAGATTTCATATAAGCTTTTCTAAGCGTCCAGTTTATCGGGTTGTGCACTAAACTTTGTAAATTCTTCACATTGTGAAGTATAACCAATGAGATATGATTGTATTATCTCTGAGAGTGTTTTATTGTATCTTAAGAGGTCGTAGTCTCAGGGGGAGATTAAGACTGGTATAACTTATAGAGGTTTATGTACACTTTATAACCTAAAGAAGTTTGTGTACTCGTTATATCCTGGATAGACTTGTGCACTCACTGTAACCTGGAAAGGGTGATGTGCTTGTTGTAATGAGTTATTTATTAGTGGAACCTCTTAAGCAGTTTGCTTGAGAGAAAACTAGACATAGCCCAAGGTTTGGGGTGAACTAGTATAAAAATATTCTTCTTTATGGTCAATTGTTTGGCCTAAGGTTGGAAGGTGTTTGAGTATGAGAAGACGAGGGTAGCAAGAGTGCTTTGAGTGGTTCAAATGATGCATTGGAAGCTTATTGGATACTCAACAACTACAACATATTTTGGTGCATTTAGCATTTTCTTTGTTTTTGCCCATCATACTCATTAAAAATAGTTTGCACCATGTCAAGAGTTATAAATTAAATGTTGGGAACGACAATTATTGGATGTTGAAGATAGAGCATGGTCACTCAAAGATTGCTTTGAAGTTTGAAAGGACTCATAAGAGTTGACCTCTATTTCTATTAGAGTTTTAACTTTTACATTTGCACGAGCTTTAGCTTTCTCTTGCATGTTACATTCATTTTTTCTTTAACTTTGGTTTCAAATTTAGTTTGAAAGTGAGTATACATTTTTTTGCTCTATGTTTATGTCGCCCTATGTTTGTTTAATTTTGGAATACTAGAATGAACTTCAATTCCCCCATCATACTCATTTCAAACTGTATTTAATTGATTTTAACAAACTCCTCACACAGAGGTCTACTAATAATACAAAAATATAATATCATAAACCTATATTTGAACTATTAGGAAGTCAGACTTGAAATCCCTATTAGGAAGTCAGACTTGAAATCCCTGCAAAAAATATTAGTATCATCATTTGCTCTTGTGAAACCACTTTTCAAAAGAAGTGAATTGAGCTTCTCATGCCACGCTTTATTTTAAATTGTGGAGAGTTTTGTTCAATTTGAAAACATGATAAGGATAAAAGGTTTATGCCTTAACGATTACTAATTTTGACGCATTCTTTTTTTCAACTTTTAATTTGGCTTCTTCTTAAAATTCGCCTTCAACTCTTTCAAAGCCTTGATTCTTTTTTCTTAGTCTAGGTTTTGTTCTAAAGTGTGAATCCTTCTTAACTTGGTTTTTGTACTGGTATGGACCGATCGGACATTACCACAACTCGGTCTCCCTAACTGAGCTGATCGAGACCTGCACGGGCGTGTAGGTCGACCGACATACTTAAATCCATTTAATGCTCAAACCAAGGTCAGTGAAGCTAAACTACCATTAAGAATTAGGTAATATGCCCTTAAGTGTGATTCACTCCACTAATCTGGCCCAATAAAGTAAGTCCATTAAAATAATCTAAATAGCACATACTCCAAGAACAAAGGTACGTCATTACCACTGTACACCCCTAAGTGTCGAATTTCCTTTTCTTTCTGACTTGAGCGTCAGAGTGCCTTTTGCAGGTACCCCCCCTCCCATTTGGAATCCACCTAAGACTGAGAGACTGAAGCCTGAAGAAGTAGCATCGAGTCGAGAAGGATCACAATGAAGCTCTAGCAACCTACCCGAAGGAAGGAAGAAAACGAAGTCATTCAATACTTCTCTAGGTCCCATCTCTCTAGTAGGAACAAATGGCGCCCACCGTGGGGCCAAGAGAAACTAGTTGAAGAGGGAAGGTAGATGGTCTCAACCAGAAGCTTGGAAATGATGACTGAAGTCGATCAGGCAATGTTGTTGTTGTCTCTTCAGAGAGAGATGACTGAGATGAAGTGGAAGACATAAGAAGTTTCCCAGAAGAACGAGCAAGAGATGCAGGATCTCCGAAGGGAGAATGAAGAGATGAAGAAGAAAATGATGGAGGGAGGACCGTCTGCTGGGCTGACCAATGATGTCGGCAAGTCCTACACCTCTCCTCTCGATCCGAGACCGGTGGAGGAGACAAGGGACAAGGTCCCCACACACGAGATGGATGGTGAATCCTGTCTCAACAAGTCGGCCAGGATGACTGCCACGACGTATTCGGCCCGTCGACACCCCTTCACCAATGCTATCATTGAAGTTCCATTGCCGGACAAATGGAAAGGTTTCCACAGTGACTGATACGATAGATCTGCTGACCTGGACAAGCATATGGACGCCTACACTACCCACATGAGTCTCTACACCTCGGACGATGCATTGTTATGCCGAGTATTCCCTACATATCTAAAGGGAGCAACCCTTAGTTGGTTTACAATGCTTCCACCCAATTCCATTAACAGTTTCGCCACACTTGTGGTGAAGTTTGAGACTCAATTTTCCACCAGTGGGTCGCATCACTTAACCTCCATCGCCCTGGTAGGCATCCGCCAGGAGAAGGGAGAGTCACTCAAAGCTTTCGTTGACAGATTCAACAAGGTAGCCATGACCATCCGAAATCTCATCCCGGACGTGGCTATGCATCATATGCTGACAACCCTGCAACCCGAACCATTTGCTGATAATTTGTGTATGCAGCCAGCCACCAGCTTGGATGAACTTAGGAAGAGAGTTGCTAAGTTCATGCAGCTGGAGGAACTTAGGGAGTTTCGCAATCAGGTCCGAGCCGAGGCTAGTGGGGAGAAAAGCAAGGATGAAAAAAGACCGCCAAGGTCGAACTGGCCAACGTGGTGATAGACGCAGAGATAACCAGGGAGACTGAGGAAGCCGGTTCTCGAGATATACCCCCCTAACTGCAAAGAGGGGGAGAATCCTAGGCGAGGCACTCAATGCCGAGTTGATTCCTCCTCCTAGGAAGGTGGCAAACCCCAACAACGTCGACCGAAGGAAGCAGTGCTGGTACCACCAAACAACGGACATTCCACTGAGGAATGTCAGGCTTTGAAAGAGAAAATTGAAGAGCTCATTCAAGCCGGACACCTTCGTCGGTTCTTCAGGGACGACCAAGATTCGAGACGCTCCCCTCGTAGGGACGAGCCCGCCAAAAGAAGACGGTCACCCCCACGAACCATAAACGACCGAGACCGCAAGTCTCGAAGAGATGATCCTCATCGGGACGTCGAAAGAAGGGGCAACCGAGAGGTCATTAATACCATAGCTGGCGGCTTCATTGGTGGAGGGAGTACAAACAGCGCCCGAAAGAAGCACCTTCGGGCGATGCACCAAGTGAATGCGGTGACATTCTAATAATAGGGGGATATTTTCAAGGTCCACGTCGACCATAAGGAGGCAAGAGAATGCTATGTCGAAAGCCTCATAGTAGAACCACTGAGGAACGACCTCTCCCCCAAGAGAAAATCCTCTCAGAAGGATCATTCATCCAGGGAGACCAGGCCGATGTCGGTGGAACCAACCAGAGTGTTGGTGGATCTCGACCCTCGGGCGACCGAAGATAGGCTAGAGGCTAGAGAAGAGCTGAGGCGAGTATCCCTCCTGGACGAGGAACACAATACCGCTGTTGGAACAGCCATGGTAGCAGCCGAAGCCGAGATAATGCATGCCACGTTAAAGAAGAATGTGGATTTGTTTGCATGGACACCGTCTGATATGCCAGGTGTAAGCCTGGATATCATCACACACAGGTTGTCAGTGTTCAAAGAAGCACGGTCGATCACCCAAAAGAAGAGGGATTACGATGATAAGAAGTGCCTAGCAGCAAAAGTAGAATCCGAGAAGCTTCTATCGGCCGAGTTTATACGGGAAGCTCAGTATACGACCTGACTTGCTAATGTCGTTATGGAGACTAAACCGAACGGCAGCTGGAGAATGTGTGTCAATTATAGGAACCTCAACAGCGCCTGCCCGAAAGAATCCTACCCCTTACTGAATATCGATCGGTTAGTGGATGGGGCGGCCGACCATAAGATCCTAAGCTTCCTGGACGCTTATTCAGACTATAACTAGATAAGTATGCACTCCAAGGACAAGGACAAGACGACCTTCATGATGACCAATGCCAACGACTAGTATGAGGTCATGTCGTTCGGCCTCAAAAACGTCAGGACGACCTATCAACGCCTTATGGACAAAATCTTTCAAGGCTTGATCGATCGGTGTGTGGAGTTGTACATGGATGACATCGTCGTGAAATCCAACTCTTTCTACCAACATGTAGAGAACCTCGAGGAGGTATTCAAAGCCCTCAAGGGGGGCTAATATGAAGCTCAACCCCGAAAAGTGTACATTCGGGGTTGAGGGAGGGAAATTCCTAGGTTTTATGTTGACCCATAGGGGATAGAGGCCAACCCCGTCAAATGTCGAGTCATCACCGACATGAGGAGTTCGAAGAACATCAAGGAGGTGCAACAACTCCTAAGGTACCTGACAACCCTCTCCAGGTTCGTCCCTCGACTAGTCGAGTGAACAAAACCGATGGTGCAACTACTTCAGAAAGCATCCAAGTTCAGCTGGGATGACAGATGCGAGGAAATCTTCAAGCAACTGAAGGATTTTCTAATATCTCCATCGATCATACAAAAGCCGAGACCCGACCACTCCATCCTGGTATATTTGGCGATCTCGGAAGAGGCAATCAGTGTTGCGTTGGTGTAGGAGGTCGAAGACAAGGAACGACCGATATACTTTGTTAGCCGGATGCTTCATGCGGCAAAGACGAAGTACCAGATGATTGAAAAGGTAGCGCTCGCCCTAGTCCTCAAGGCGAGACAAATGCACCCTTATTTCCAAAACCATTCAATCACGGTAAGAACCGACTACCCCATCTTTAAAATATTATCTAAACCCGACCTTGCAGGACGAATGATAGGATGGTCGGTCGAGCTCTTCGAATTCGACATCCAGTATCAACCAAAAGGGGCTATCAAGTCCCAGTGCTTGGCCAACTTCTCGGCTGAGATCACACCGCTACCACTTATGTCGGCCGGATGGACACTCTATGTGGATGGCTCGTCCAACAAGATAGCCTGTGGAGCAGGAGTCGTCCTAGAAGGATCGACGACCTCCTCCTAGAGCAAGCGCTCCAATTTGGATTCAAGGCAACCAACAATCAAGCCGAGTACGAGGCCTTACTCGATGGGTTAAACTTAGCCTACGACATTGATATGAACTCAAGAACATGATATGAACATGTTATGAATTCAATATGAGTTGGAACATGAATAGGCATCTTTAGAATTGGATCAAGATTCTTTACCCATTCAAGAACTTAATCAAGAACACAAGAACCAAGCCAAAATCACATAGAAATCCATTTTTCAACATGTGAACCGAATGAAATAAGGAAAGAAAACTAATGCATCGATTAAAACTTCAACAAACACATTTAGAACCACAAGAACAGCAAACCCATGCAAACTATCGAACATAATCACAAACTAAACAAGTTCTACTGATTGAAATAACAAGAAACAACAAAGACATGTTTTAGAATTTGATTTGGAATGGGTATGGAAGAAGAAGATGAAAAGCACAAGGAAACTTATGTGGTTGGAGCTCTTGGAATTGTGCATGCCACTTGAAGGATGGTTGGCTTCAAGATGAGTGTTGTTGCCGCCACTTGAGAATTCAAGAGATCTCCCAAGATAAGACTAAACGAGGAGAAGACATAAGCCTTTCACACTCACTCACCAATTTGGTAGAGATTCCTTTCTAAAAAGTCAATTTCAAACTTGTTATTTCAAAGACCCAAGCACCCCTTTTATAATAGAGAGGGTCGGTCACAAATGTACAAAAGAGAAGGAGCTTGAAAGGTTACTTTCTAGTTCCTTCTAAACTAGTGCCTAAGCCATAAAGGAATAGAAAGAATCATTTCTTCTATCCTTTTCCTAAACTAGCGCCTAAGGTGTTATACAAATGGAGGTGTCTTTTTGGTTTCCATCTTAGCACATCCTAAAACTATTTCTATATTATTTAAAAATTTATACAAAAGAAATTACAAAGAGAGATATTAATTGGAGCCCATTCTTGAATGCTTGTAGTCTTCTTGTTATTTTTGGGCTTGGTCCTCTCTTTATTTAATTCTTCTTTATTTTTTAGAAGACTAGAAGGAAGAACTTTAAATGCTTGGGTGGATGGCCTCTTCCTCCATTAGTGAAATCCTCTTCTACTTGATCTCCATCATGCTCCCCGAGTTGGAGAGAATTCGTCCACAAATTCAGATCCCTGCATATAACAAAGTCAGTTTACTATCAAAACTAACAGTTGAATAAGAGAAAGGCAAACATGACTTAGAATTTGTAAGCAGTGGGAGTTCAAAAAGGAGGTCCTATAGACAGACCAAGTTGGAAAGCATTGTTTGGGAATGATGATATTTTTTGGAAAAAATCCTCTTAAAAGGTGAAAACCATTAGGAGGTATGTAAAAATCATCCCTAACATTTTGTAACCAAGTTGGTGTTGAAATAGGAACCTTGGGTAACGAAAAAGATAAAGAAGGGGAGGTCGTGTGCAAAAGCGACTCCCAGGTTATGGTCGGCCAGATCAAGGGAGAGTTCGAAGTGAAGGAACCCCTACTGCAGCGCTACTACAATGCTACCCTAAACAACATCGCTCGGTTCCACAAGGAACCTGTGGAGCACATATCGAGGCAAGAAAACAAAAAGGCTTACGCCTTGTCTAGGCTATCAGTCACAAAGAAGAAAAGCCACCAACGATCAGTCATACAAATATGTCTAAGCCACCGCAGTGTGTCAGAAACCGAATGCCTTGAAATAGCCAAGACCAAAAATGATAACTGGATGACCCCCATCATCCAGTACCTCGAGCACGGCACATGCAGGCCAGAAGAAGAAAAAATGATGAAAGAACAGTGTGCTCAGTACACAATGATAAATGAAGATCTATACTAAATAGGTTACTCGCCCCCTACTAAAGTGCATCACGGACGAGCAGGTCGAGTATGTACTTACCGAGACACACGAAGGGGTTTGCGGCAATCATTCGAGGGCACGAATGATGGACGCTAAAGTGCTAAGAGCCAGTTATTATAGGCCGAGCGTGCAAGGGGATTGCATCGAATACGTGAAGAAATGCGCCAAGTGCCAAGAATTCGACCCCTTCCACCATGTTAAACCAAAAATGTTGCACAACCTCATGTCACCTTGGCCATTCGCCATCTGAGGAATGGATATTATTGGCCCCTTCGCACCAGGAAAGGGGCAAACCAAGTTTCTCCTTGTTGGAGTGGACTACTTTACCAAATCGATTAAGGCCAGACCACTCGCATCCATCTCGGCAAAAAATGTTCAAAATTTCGTGTGGAGAAGCATCGTGTGTCGGTTTGGCATACCGAACACGATAATAATCGACAACGGTCGGCAGTTCATCGACCAGGGGTTGTAGTCCTTCTATGTCGACCTCGACATTGAATCAATCACAACCTCGGTCGAGCACCCACAAACCAACGGTCAAGCCGAGGCCGCGAATAAAGTCATTCTAAACGAATTGAAGAAGCGCCTCGACAAGGCGAAGTGTCGATGGTAGAGGAGCTAATAGAAGTCTTATGGGCATACAGATGCACCCCCGAGATAACTGCACCCGAAACACCATACAACATAACGTATGGGACCGAGGCAATGATCCCAGTCGAGGTGGGCGAGCCCACTATTCGAAAGCAAATGTTCGACCTTACCTTAAATGAGGAAAGCCTAGCGGTGAACCTCGATTTGGTAAGCAAGCTTCGTGACAAAAGCAAGATCAGGGAGACCGCGTGCAAGCTTCAGGCGTCAAGGCGCTACAACACGTAAGTCCGGTCGAGGAGCTTCCAGAAGGGAGAAACTGTACCAAGGACGTGGAATGTCACGCACCTTAAGTTTTATTACAGCTGAAAGAAATAAAATCACACACTCTTTCCTCGCCCTCTCGGGAAGGTTTTAACGAGGCGTTTTTCTCAAGTATTAACACCGCTCACCTTCAAACACTCGATTCAGTCTGGATGAAGCCTTTACCGGCATACCCTGCCGACATCGATCAACTCGGTTTGGTCTGGACATAACCTTAACTGGCATACCCTGCCAACACCTCCCACTCGGTTCGGTCTGGATGAAGCCTTAACTAGCATACCCTGCGGACACTGCTCAACTTAGTTTGGTCTGGACATAGCCTTAATCGGCATACCCTACCAACACTTCCCACTCGGTTCGGTCTGGATGAAGCCTTAACCGGCATACCCTGCCAACACCGCTCAACTTAGTTTGGTCTAGAAGTAGCCTTAATCGGCATACCCTGCCAACTTCTCACTCGGTTCGGTCTAGATATAGCCTTAACCGGCATATCCTGCCGAAACCAAGAAACCCCTAACGATGTTCATTACATAAACAAACCTAAAGGATTGCATATAAGAAGTCGATTGCCCATTCAACTTGTTCAGTTAGAAGATTCGCATTAATGACCGACATTTTAACTTGTGAAAAAAAAATCATTTAAATGCGTTTAAACCGAATATACAAAGTAATAAAAGAAAAGATTGGTATATTAATTAAAAGCATAAAGGGGGAGGCCACACCCCAGCCTCGGGGGGAGAGAAATTTAAAGCAAAAAGGCCACAACCCGGCCGAAGAGAAAGAATTAGCAAAACTAATTTTGATGGTCTTTGTCTTCCTTCCCTTCGGTCGGCCCAGACTGCTGCCTCGCCAAGGCCTTCATCTCAGTAATCGGCATGATCCGACCCTGGTACACCTTGTTCTTGAGGTCGAAGGTACCAGATGTCGGCGGCCCCCATAAAGAACATGGGCCTGGTGGAATGCTTGAAGGAAGCTCTCTTTGAACAACTCTTCGGTCTGGTCATAGTTGCGGTCCAGCTCCGCCTCGACCTCGTCCCTAGCAGCTAGCAAACGGGCCAGCTCGGTCGCCATGGACGAGAGCTTCTCATCTCTCTCCTCCACCATCCCTTTAGTCGGGTGCTTTCAGCCATCACCCTTGCCACCTCGGCCTCCATCTCCACCAAGCGGTGCTCAACTCAGCAACTCCTTGTTGAGCTATCTCCTTCTCGACCACCTCCCGAGCCAATCTCTCCGAGAACTCGAAGGTAGCAACTAAAGACAGCTTCAGATGGCCAGACGCCTCAGCCAGTTCATGCTCCAGCTAGGATATCTTCTCGGCATGACGGTCTCAGTCTTAAGATCCCAGCTGGATCATGACCACCGACCGACAGAACATTTCCAGGCCTTCCTTTAGCAAATTCGATGAGGGGACGACCCAAATAACCTCTCGAGTGGCTTCAAGGAGTGCAAGGCGCAACCCCCGAGAGAACTGCATGTCACCCCCCAGAATGGCCAAGGGTGACATTGAAACCGTCGTCGATCGCCCGGCCTCTGGAGGGGCGATCGCCTTCTCAGCTTGCTTGGGCGAGAGCGAGTCCACCTCAATCGCTTCCCGAAGAGGTGGAGGTGGCGGTAGCGACCCAGGGGAGCGGGTCGTGGTGGCAATGTTACCCCCCTCCCTTGACTGCTTATTCGACTTGCTGGAAGGGCCGGTCGAGCCCTTGCCAGAACGGGCACCCGGGCTCCTCACAGTGTCCAGTGCATTAATACTCGGGCGCCCCTTTCTCTCGGCATCCCGTTTTATGAAGCCCTCCAACACAGTAGCACCAGTCGGGCACTCTTGATCCATAATTTCTGCAAAAAAGAACAAGTGTTAGAAAGCGATTACAAATCCGACTGATAGCAAAAGTAAATTCTCATACCCTTAACGGTCGCCCAGCGCGCCGATTCGATATAGGCTCCGATCAACTTTCTTATGGGAAGCTTCCTCGGGAGCGCATCGAAGAGTGAGAGAATATCCAACTCATCGGCACTCCCGGTCGGCCTCGGCCACTCCTTAAAATCACGAGGTTGGTTAGTCTAGTAGAGGGGAAACCTCGACTGTCCGGTCTCATCAAAGAAATAGGTTGTCGCCTTCGGTCGAACTTAAACCTTAACAAACCTCTCTTTAAATCTTTTATAAGAGATGGCGAAAGAATTGAAAAGAACACTCCCTGACCGACCGATCAGTGAGTGCCAGGAAACAGGGTGGGCTGGATGGGTGAAGGAGATGGACGTCACATATTAGGCGAAAGGCTTGAATGGACGCCCAGGTGTTTGGATGAACCTAGGCGGGAGCCACATTAAGCGCCCAAAGGACGCCCATTGTAAACTTATCAAAAGGGAGAGAAACATGTAAGTCCAAGAAAAGAAAGGAATACATGTAGAAGAAGGGGGGACCGGTACTTGGTCTCCCCAAACAAACACTCTCGGTTGACAAGCACGACTCAATGCTAAAGAAGCTAGAACGCCCGCCCTCCTTCAAAACCGGGCACTTATCCAAAAATTTGGAAACAAAAGCCTCGGTCGAAAAGGTAGACGAGATCCCAACAACCTTACGATTGACCCATCTAAGATCTATCAGAGGGATGCTCTGCAAAGGAGAGCCCGACCGGTCAACAGCGTTGGCCGGGTCATCTCCCCTAACAACCTCTACCTGGAGTGGCACGTTGGCCACCTCGACCGACAAAGAATAGGTTGTAGAGGACTCAGAAGAGAGGACGGAGAAGAGGGACGAGCAAGAGGAGGAGAAGGGGGAGAAGAAGAAAAAGAGGTAGGCCGAGACAAGGTAGACATAACTAACCTTATACAAAGCTGAAGACCGGGAGACAGCAAGAGTACGAGAAAACACTCGGTTATCAGAGTAGGAAGACGAGGAAACACTCGATTATCAGAACACTCAGCAGAGAGGTAGCTCAGTACCTCGACACTATTGGGACCACTATTTATAAGCGCCAAGGACCTCAGAAGATGAAGCGTCACAACGATCTCAACCATTAGATCTCCCAAATCCAATGGTTCACGTCCGAAAAAACCCTCATTAATGCGGATCACTTTACGCCGCCTGAGGTCATGTCATACCTCGGGAAGCCCAATAGTCACTCACCTAATGAGAACCGACCGACACCTATCATTAAAGACTCATCAGATACATTCATCCTTGAGCCTGGGGGCAAGTGTACTATTATGGACCGACTGGACATTACCACGACTCGGTCTCCCTGACCGAGCTGACCAAGACCTGCACAGACCTGCAGGCCGACCGACACACTTAAATCCATTTAATGCTCAAATCAAGGTCAGTGAAGCTAAACTACCATTAAGAATTAGGTACTACGCCCTTAAGTGTGATCCACTCTACTAATCCGCCCCAATAAGGTAAGCCCATTAAACTAATATAAATAGCACACACTCCAAGAACAAAGGTGCGTTATTATCACTGTACACCCCGAGTGTCGAATACCTTTTTTGCTGACTTGAGTGTTGGAGTGCCTTCTGCAGGTACCCCCCATTCGGCATTTACCTAAGACTGAGAGACCGAGGCCAGAAGAAGTAGCATCGAGTCGAGAAGGATCACAACAAAGTCCTAGAAACCTGCCTGAAGGAGAAGAAGTCATTCAATAGTTCTCTATGTCTCATCTCCCTAATAGAAACAATTTTTATTTATCCATAATAACACCAATATACTTATGTTTTCTATTATTGTAATGGTTTAAATTTATTTATTTTTGTAAAACATTGAAAATCAATACTATTTTCAAAAAGACCAAATATATTTTTTAATAAAAGACTATGTTACAAGCATCACTTTGAGTTCTAGCATCCTATTTAGACTGACATTCTAGAATTCATCTATGTGTCATCTGATGAACAAATCCAATATATAAAAAAAAAAGCAAGATAGAAGTTCATGCAGAGGGGCAAAACAAAACCTGTATAGAAAAAAAAAAAAACTAACACCTTAACTACAAAATCCTATACATAAGAATTGAAACTTATTATAACAAAATGAAATTAAAATCACTCAAACTAATAATGAATTGTCATTATTTTATTCATATAAATTTAAAAGGAAATTATTTTGTAGTGGCTAATAATTATGCTAAATTTATTAATTATATTAATTTTAAATTAATAGAAAATCTTCTTTAACTTATTTAAAACCAAATGACTTGAATAAATAAATAAAACTAAAAATAAGATATATTACTGAATTTAATTTTGATGTTTTATAATTAAAATAAAATCATAAAATAAATAACTATTTACTCAAAAGAAACAGTCCTTAAGGTTGAAGAAATATTTATTAGAATTCAAAATGTTAAGAACTACGAATTTCTTTTCTGGATACAACCAATAGATTACATTCCGTTAATACACCAAATAATATATCTTATTAAATACTTAATTGAAAGCAAATAAGTTGACATATGATGTAAAATATTAAATATACTTTCAGGGTTTTTTTTCTATAATTAAGAAAGGAAATTACCTTAAAATAATATTTTTTTAGTAACTTAGTTTATTAAAATATTATTAGTCTCTCTGCTAATTTCTACAAATAATTATTAGTTATTCTTTAAAAATATTATTTATTAAAAAAATAGTATTTTACTAATATCTAGGAATAATCAATCAATATATATAAATTATTTTAATACTAATATTATTAAATTTAGGATGAAGAATTTTTTTTTATAACTTTTTAATCATGGATTTATACACAAGAAACAGTAGTTTATTCATGTTCTTTATTTCAGGAATTACTAAAAATTGAAACCCATTTAGCCGTTTAAGGAACATAAGTTGTTTACAATTCTGTAAAAAATGTTGGTGAAATATTTTTTAATAATGTAAGTAATGCAATTTTAGATTTATTTACTCTGTGTCATACACACACTTTACATTACTTTTAAAACAAACATTAATTTTTTTACAATCTTTATTTCGTATTCAATATAATAAGAAAATAAATTCAATTAACAAAGGTCAAATCAAAAGAAGGTTGCATAGCACATTCTAGAAATAACACAATTTATTAAATACTTGTTATGAGTACACAAAAATAATTTCTGCCCATTATTAAATGGATAATTTAGTGATAAATAATTTTAAATATTCCTTCTAATTCTTCTATACTTATTAAATGAATAAAATATTCAATGTTTTTTTAATATTCAAACCATTAAATATTTTCAAAAAATTAAATGTATTTATCTTTTCATTTAATACTTTTGCTATTAGTAATTAAAGTATTAAATAAATTATAAAGTAATTAAAAATACTTAATGTTACTATTTAATAGTTTTATAGTTTCTTGCATTAATTGAATTTATCTTTTCATTTAATATTTTATTTATAATGTATTAAAAATATTTTGAGAAAAAACAAAATTACTCTTTAATTATATATTAATTTCATGCGTTCTTGATTCAAAATATTTATTATTTTAAAATATAGAGAAAATGCTATTTATTTCTTCAGCTATATTAGGATTTGACTCTCTTTTTTTTATTAAATGTACTTTTATATAAAAATCTTATTTGCGATAGTAATATATCCAATTAATATTTTTTTAAGAGTAATATATTATCGTTAAACATTAATAAACTAAATGAGAAACTAGACATGTATTAAAAAATTGTTTTTGAAATATAGTATTAATTTATTGTAACCATACCAATATATATAAATGCGATTTTCTCCTTTATGTAGACGTCTTATATTTTTATTTTACCTTCAATTATTTTTTGAAATTAAAGAAAAAGATAAAAAACAGAAATTATCAAAATATTAAAGTTAAATGCATGGATATTTACTAACACATAGGGATGGTAAAGCGAGGCGGGCCGTGCGGGCTGGCCCGCGGCCCGCTGGTAAAAAACGCAGGGCGGGATGACCTTTTCAACCCGCTAACCCACATTAGCCCGCCCCGCATTAGCCCGCAATTCGCAACCCGCGCGGGCCAGTAGCGGGGCGGGGCGGGCTGGCCCGCTAACCTGCAAGAAAAAAAATTGGCACTTAGTAGCAGCATGGCCACGTACAAAAAAATCTACCACTAAAAAAACCCGTACAAACCTGTAAAAACTCAAAACAAACCCAATACAAACTCACTGCAACCATAACAAGGGGTAAAAAGAACAACAACTCTTATCCACCAACCCAACATCCCACAAAAACCAACAACCATCGAAATAGAGATACCTATCACCCTAAACTGGGTCATGTTAATTAAATCGATTTCAAACAGGATAAAGGAGCAAGACACCAGTGAGAAAAGGAGAAGCAATTTTAGAAGTTACCCATGACCAAGCCTTCAATTGAGTCAAAAGTTATCTTATTTTTATTGTATTATTTTTATGAAAAATGAATTAATTAATTGTCATTGTTTTAATATATGCAGATGATGGGGAAGATTATAATTATGAAAGAATGGATGAAAGTTATTCTAAGGTGGCATCCAATGTTATTGAAATGGAAGAATGTCAATAATGTTTATGTTTAATGTTTTTGAATTAATGTTTATGTTTAATGTTTTGGAATTAGGTATTTTTAATGTTTTGGAAGTGGAAGAATAGTGATATTTGATATTTATCTTAATGCTTAATGTTTTGATGTTTGACTATATTTGAAAAGGAAGAAAAAAAAATTAGGTTGGATAATAACAAATATATAGGATTAATTTGACAATTTTTTAATAACAAAATGTAAAAAAAATAAATATTTAATTATAAAAAAAAAGAATGCGGGTTGGCCCGCAAATCCGCGGGCCAGCTCTTATGCGGGACGGGTTGGGAATTCTAGCCCGCAATAACTTTGCGGGGCGGGCCAACCCGTCCCGCATCTTTGCGGGCCAAGCGGGGGGCGGGCTAGCCCGCTTTGCCATCCCTACTAACACATCATAACACATTACAAATCGCCTACAATTTTGTGTGTGTAATTATCCATTATTCTTTATATAACCAACACTATTAATGTTTTTTTTTAAAAATATATAGAGTTAAAAAATAACTCTTTTTTACTAACTTTTTATAAAATGAAGGGTTAATTATGTTTTTCCGTCCCAAGATTATAATATATTATAATTGTTTTTCATTTCTGGTCCAAACTTTATACCATGCAAGTGTTTATAGATGAAAATAATTAGAATAAGTTCTTCTACATGTGGAATTGATTTAATTTGAATTTTCACCTCATCAACTTATTGGAAATAATTATAGTGGACATATTCTGCAATAAAAACAACAACAAATATTGAAAAAACTAACAATCATTTCACATACAGAAAGACTTATTCTAATCATTTTCATACTAAATGTATTATCTGGATGGTTTAAAGTTTGAACTAGAGATGAATATCAATTTGGTATTATAATACATGCACAAAAAACATATTTAACCCTAAAATGAAATAATTATAGTGGACATAGTGTGCAATCAAAACAACAACAAATCTTAAAAAAAAACTAACAAGCATTTCACATACAGAATGACTCATTCTAATCATTTTCATCATATAGGTATTACCTGGATGGTCAAAAGTTTGAACTAGAGATGAAAATCAATATCGTATTATAATACATAAAAAAAACATATTTAACCTTAAAATGAGTTAATTTCTTTCATATTATTTATTAGGAATGAATAAATATTTTAAATTATCTTAAAAAAATATTATTTTATTGTGTTCGATATAAAATTATTTTATATTATTCTTTTATTTATTTTCATTACTAAACGAAGATTAGAAAACCATTTTTAATATATATATATACACAAATAAATAAAAGTGCTCTTGACTGTTAGAAAGTGTTTTTTATTTAAATATTCCTTATAAAATACATAAAAATAGTTTCACATTTTGAAAATACTGAGTATGAGGAAAGAAATACAAAAAAACAATGAAATTATTCAATCATCATTTTAAATAAAATAATATTAAGTATTGTCTTGGGCATTATGAAGAAAAAAAATAAAAATATATTTATTTTAATGAAAACATAAAATAACGTTTAACATAAATTATTAAAACAATTAAAAGTATTTAATATATTAAATATTTCTTATTTAGTAATGTGTTTAAAATATTCATTAACAAATAACCTTCAAATAGTTTAAATATTTACTATAATATATTGAATGCGCTTATGACCATGAGAAAATATATTAAATATTCTGTAATTAGTATTTTTCTAAACATTTCTTAATACGTTTGTCACTTTTTAGAATAAGAATAAATAAAATAAAGTGCTGTTATATTAAAAAAAAATAGGGACTGTTTAATTTTATCCTATTAAATAATTCACATATACAATTAATAAAAGAAATAAACAGTCATGAAAAATTCTTAAATTTTTGCTCTAACAATATTTTTTATTGACTTTTTTACTTTTATTAATGACACTCATTACTACTATCCATAAATACTCCTTACTGCACAATTGTCCATTTCCTTTGCTTCTTCCATGAGTTACTATGAAGGCTCTTTGGTGGGTAGTAAAAACCATAAGTGGGACTCACACATTTGAGACAAGAAAGTTATAAAAGACAACAAAGGTATTGTGGTCCTCCCATGATATATATGAAACAAACAACAACCTAAGATGACACTCTCTTCCCAAAGTGGCTCCTAGATAGTTTTAGAGTTCATAATGATTTAGAGAGAAAGAAAAAAAGAAAAATTACTGATACAGGTATATCTATCTGAACCATATGATTGAGTGAGGTGTGAATCTATGATCTTTCTTTCAGTGTAATTTAGACAAACACATTTAATAAAAAGGGTGTGTGATTTTTCTGGTATATGCAAATTATAGTAGAGATCACTGAAATCTTTTGAATCAGATTTTAAACCACTGAGGAGTGTGTTGTTGGCGAATATAATATTTAGTTGCCATACATTTGCTTGGTTTTTGTTTTGAATATGCATTCCATTTTTCTTGTTTAGGCTATTTTGAGTTTCGATTTTTGTATCTATATAAGATATGATGATGATGCATGTCTATGTCAAACAAATCTAGATTTTAGAAAAATCCGAAATCTTTCAGATACTTTATGTCTTTACCACCCTATTGACTCTACTTTTTCTCTCTTTTTCTTCTACATTTGCTCACAGGACCATTCAAGGTTTGCATAAAACCACTGGGGTGGTGGTGACACTGACACCTTGTTTTATTCTGAACTTGGTTTTATTTGCCTTGGAGTTACTTGGACCATTGCTATAGTGCGTGTGTGGTGCTTGAAATATAGCAGCAATGGGTGAAGATGATGAAAGCTCTAAGAGTAAGAACGATGGTGCTGGTGCTGGTGGCAGTAGAAAAGGTGCTGGTAGACCTTGCAAAAAGCCAAAGCCAAAGAAGGTGCCACAGAGGGGACTTGGTGTGGCACAACTTGAAAAAATTAGACTTGAAGAAGAGGAAAAGGAGAAAGCAGCAGCAGCCGCAGCAACAAGTGCAATTGGATCATCAAACAATTCCCCCTGTGATCTGCGTCTTCAATTTGCAAACTTTCCCCACACCAATCATCCATCTTCTCCAAATTCATTGCCTTCAAGCACTGTTTCATTAGCAAACAGTGGTGGCTCTGAGGCTTGTTTGCATGGTGTTCCACCTCAAGGGCGTGTGGGTGGGCCCCACCTGTGGACCCCCCATAATTTTGAAAATGAGAACAAGAACTTAAGGATGGACCCTAAATTGACTCTTGCATCAACTTTGCCTTCTGAGTCCAACCCTATTAGCCCATCATTCAATTGGGTGCAAAGAACCCAACAACAACAACATCATCATCCTTCTTCATCAATGGTAAGATGTTTTAAAGTTTAATCTCTCTCTCTTCAATTTTCATAATGGTTTCCATCTTTTACACCATTCTCTTCCTGTGGAATAACACAGATTTGGTTTTGATTTTTCAGGTGAGTGCCTCCTCAGGGACTTCATCAACAAATGTGCCTAATCCTCTAATAGAGATCCCTTCAAACCAAAACTACAGTGGATGCTATGTTTCTAAGAGGCAGGAGGAGAGGGTATTCACAATTTCAACTCTTCCAACCATTGAATTTTTTCAAGATAGTGTTTCACATGAATTTTGTTCATGTATCTGAACACATCTTTTCATTTAATTGTTCATATATATCCTTTCTTTTAATTTTTATATTGATATTTTTGATGAATTCAATGTTTGTGATCGGATTATTTTCCTTGGATTTTGTTTATAAAATTTGGAATAGATGACATTGTAGAATCTTAATACAGTGATGTTGGTGCAGATGACAGGGATTAAAAGACCAAGCTCCTTCTCTCTTGAAAACCCACCTTTATCGTCTTCCAATTTTAAATCTTTATCTTTTCCTTCTCCTATGAAAGTAAGTGAAACAATTTCATGTCGTCGTGGAAGAGAATTCAATTTGGATTTTAGCAATTCAACTATAAGGTTGGTTCAACTTTTGATCTTTTGAGTTAATAATTTCTTTGTAGTTACAAATTGTGCTTAATCAATTTTCATTTGCAGGGAAATTCCTTCCCTTGAACCATCCAACTCAGACCTGAACTCAAAGAAAAAGAAGAAAGAGAATAATAATTTTGGTGGAGATTTTCTGAGACTAGCTCCTCCTATTCCATGCTCAAATTTCAAGTCTACTTCAGCTTTCCAACCATTTCACAACCTGGTATATATATGTTTGTCAGATTTGGTAAAACTCAGTAACCATTTTCTAATTTTATTGTTCGTTCTTAACTTCCATTGTTTTTAATCAAAGGGAATCATAAAGAATCAAGTTCCTCCCCCATCAGGGTACAAACAATTTAATCAACAACAACAACATTGGTATAATTTCATCCCTCCATCATCAAATGCAGCACTAATTGGACATCAGCAATCAGATAGGTTTCAAAATTGTAATATGGTGGGAAGAAGTGCTAATCTGGATCTCAGTTTGAAGCTTTGAACATCTTCTGCACATTTCTTGTGGCGTCACTCTTAGAGCCGTGGGACTTGTTTGGTCATCTTGAATTTAGTTTTGAGTTGGTATGTAGTGCTTCAAAGGGACTAGAAATCACTAGCCTTGAGAAGCAAGAGTGGAAAACAAAACATAGGTGCTGATTAATTTCTTTCTTTAATGACTATGTTGTTATTAGGCTTAATCTTGGTGGCAGTGCTGCCTTTGGAGATTTTTGTTAACATTTGTTATGTTTGTTATTTTTTTCCTTTGTTAACATTTGTTGTGTTTGGATTTATGTATGAGCCAGTTTAGACCATAAACTTTTCATAGTGTGTTTAATTACTCTTAAAAATATGTTGGTACATTTATATTTTCTTTAAAATCAAGTTTTCATGAAAGTAAGACTTGAATTTCTTTTGCAAAGACAATTTTTAAAATGAAAACTACTCCAAAATTACTCTACCAAACATGTTGCTGATTCAACTAACATGTATGCTTCCTTTTACATTAGAAGAAGGTGAATTTTGGACATTGAATAAAATAAAATCGCATGCTTAGTTGTTTTATGTTATTCATACTTTTGCACAAATTGTGCTTAGTCTTCTCACTTCTCACTGCAGTAAAAAAACAATTACTTTACAACTTTTTTTTTTTAATAAAATATTATATTATAATAAAATAATAATTTTTTAGGTATCAAGTGGAACTTATGTCAAGTATCATTACTTAACTTGGTTCTAAACTGTGAATCCTTCTTAACTTGGTTTTTATTTATCCACAATAACACCAATATACTTATGTTTTCTATTATTGTAATGGTTTAATTTTTTATTTTTTTTTAAACATTGAAATTCAAAACTTTTTTCAAAAAAGCCAAATTATTTTTTTAATAGAAGACTATGTTATAAGCATCACTGAACAAATCCAATATAGAAAAAAACAAGATAGAAGATCATGAGGAGGGGGCAAAACAAAACCTATATAGAAAAAAACACTAACACCTTAACTACAAAATCCTATACATAAGAATTGAAACCATAACAAAATGAAATTAAAATCACTCAAACTAATAATGAATTGTTAGTAAAATTGTCAATATTTTATTCATACATTTATAAAATTTAAAAGGAAATTATTTTGTAGTGGCAAATAATTATGCTAAATTTATTAATTATATTAATTTTAAATTAATAGAAAATGTTCTTTAACTTATTTAAAACAAAATGACTTGAATAAATAAATAAAACTAAAAATAAGATAAATTACTGAATTTAATTTTGTTGTTTTAAATTAAAATAAAATCATAAAATAAATAATTATTTACCCAAAAGAAACAGTCCTTAAGGTTGAAGAAATATTTATTAGAATTCAAAATGTTAACAACTACGAATTTCTTTTCTGGATACAACCAATAGATTACATTCCGTTAATACACCAAATAATATATCTTATTAAGTAGTTAATTGAAAGCAAATAAGTTGACATATAATGTAAAATATTAAATATACTTTCAGGGTTTTTTTCTATAATTAATAAAGGAAATTACCTTAAAATAATATTTTTTTACTAACTTAGTTTATTAAAATATTATTAGTCTCTGTGCTAATTTCTACAAATAATTATTAGTTATTCTTAAAAAATAGTATTTTACTAATATCTAGAATAATCAATCAATATATATAAATTATTTTAATACTAAAATTATTAAATTTTGGATGAAGGAATTTTTTTTATGAATTTTTAATCATGGATTTATACACAAGAAACAGTAGTTTATACCTTGAGAAACTTTGACTATATGTACAAGTATTCATATTCTTTATTTCAGGAATTACTAAAAATTGAAACCCATTTAGCCGTTTAAGGAACATAAGTTGTTTACAATTCTTTCAAAAATGTTGGTGAAATATTTTTTAATAATGTAAGTAATGCAATTTTAGATTTATTTACTGTGTGTCATACACACACTTTACATTACTTTTAAAACAAACATTAATTTTTTTTACAATATTTATTTCGTATTCAATATAATAAGAAAATAAATTCAATTAACAAAGGTCAAATTAAAAGAAGGTTGCATAGCACATTCTAGAAGTAACACAATTTATTAAATACTTGTTATTAGTACACAAAAATAAATTCAGCTCATTATTAAATGGATAATTTAGTGATAAATAATTTTAAATATTCCTTCTAATTCTTCTATACTTATTAAATGAAGAAAATATTCAATATTTTTTTAATATTCAAACAATTAAATATTTTCAAAAAATTAAATGTATTTATCTTTTCATTTAATACTTTTGCTATTAGTAATTAAAGTATTAAATAAATTATAAAGTAATTAAAAATACTTAATGTTACTATTTAATAGTTTTATAGTTTCTTGCATTAATTGAATTTATCTTTTCATTTAATATTTTATTTATAATGTATTAAAAATATTTTGAGAAAAAACAACATTACTCTTTAATTATATATTAATTTCATGCGTTCTTGATTCAAAATATTTATTATTTTAAAATATAGAGAAAATGCTATTTATTTCTTCAGCTATATTAGGATTTGACTCTTTTTTTTATTAAATGTACTTTTATATAAAAATCTTATTTGTGATGGTAATATATCCAATTAATATTTTTTAAGAGTAATATATTATCGTTAAACATTAATAAACTAAATGAGAAACTAGACATGTATTAAAAACTTGAAATTTTTTTTGAAATATAGTATTAATTTATTGTATCTATAAAATATATATATATATAAATGGGATTTTCTCCTTTATGTAGACATCTTATATTTTTATTTTACCTTCAATTATTTTTTGAAATTATCAAAAAGATAAAAAACAGAAATTATCAAAATATTAAAGTTAAATGCATGGATATTTACTAACATCATAACACATTACAAATCACCTACATTTTTTTGTGTGTAATTATCCATTATTCTTTATATAATCAACACTATTAATGTTATTTTTTTAAAAAATATATAGAGTTAAAAAATAACTTTTTTTTACTAACTTTTTATAAAATGATAGATTAATTATGTTTTTCCGTATCTGGACTATAATATGAAATTGTTTTTCATTTCTGGTCCAAACTTTATACCTTTCAGGTGTTTATAAATAAAAATAATTAATTAGAATAAGTTCTTCTACATCCTAAAATGAAATAGTTATAGTGAACATAGTGTGCAATCAAAACAACAACAAATCTTAAAAAAAATTAACAATCATTTCACATACAGAATGACTCATTCTAATCATTTTCATCCTATAGGTATTACTCGGATGGTCTAAAGTTTAAACTAGAGATGAAAATCAATATCATATTATAATACATAAAAAAAACATACTTAACCTTAAAATGTGTTAATGTCTTTCATATTATTTATTAGGAATGAATAAATATTTTAAATTATCTTAAAAAAATATTATTTTATTGTGTTCAATATAAAATTATTTGACATTTTTTTTTATTATTTTCATTACTAAGAAAACATTTTTAATATATATATATGTATATATATATATATATGTGCTCTTGACTGTTACAAAAAACTGCTAAAGAGGAGTTCAAAGTGTTTTTTTTTAAATATTCGTTATAAAATACATAAAAATAGTTTCACATTTTGAAAATACTTAGTATGATTAGTATGAGTAAAGAAATACAAAAAAAAAAGAAATTATTCAATCATCATTTTAAATAAAATAATATTAGGTATATTGTCTTGTATTATGAAGAAACAAAATAAAAAATATATTTATTTTAATGGAAACATAAAATAACGTTTAACTCAAATTATTAAAACAATTAAAAGTATTTAATATATTAAATATTTTTTATTTAATAATGTGTTTAAAATATTCATTAACAAATAACCTTCAAATAATTAAAACATTTACTAAAATATATTGAATGCGCTTATGACCATGAGAAAATATATTAAATATTCTGTAAGTATTTTCCTAGACATTTCTTAATACGTTTGTCACTTTTTAGAATAAGAATAAATAAAATAAAGTGCTGTTATATTAAAAAAAAATCAGGGACTCTTTAATTTATCTTATTAAATATTCAATTAATAAAAGAATTAAACAGTCATGAAAAATTCTTAAATTTTTATTCTAACAATATTTTTTATTGACATTTTTGCTTTTATTAATGACACTCGTTACTACTACTGTAACACCCCATAATTTACATGTAACTATTATAATAAAAGTTCTACCAGTTTTTATACAAACTTGGAGTTTTTAAAAATATTCTTAATACATTATTAGGATTTATAGAAATACAAATATTTACATATTCATAGCTCAAAATAAAACTCTAAAACCTTTAAGACTCTCCTGCACCTGTATGGTCATCTACTCATGTACATCGACAGTCATCGCAGTTCAAACACAACAAGAGAGGGTAAGCTAGTGAAAATAGAATTTTATAATATAGACACTTAAATCAAAAGAGAAAACCAAATTACATGATCAATTTCTCAAATTATTCAATTTTCTTCAAATCTCAACAATAAAACAATCACATAGATCTCACATGGATCTACACATTCAAAATATTCAACAAACAACGTGTTCCGGAAGACCCATATTAAGTAAGTCCTACCAGAGACTAACACCTGATCCAAAGATTACCAGCGAATCCAACAAAAAGGATCAGGGTAAGTTCAATACAACCCAAGTCGTGCATCTCATATGTCACGGTGTGCATGAACTCCCCCGTTAGCTTCTCACCACCTGATGTCTTAGTCTATGTGACTTAGATCATCAGTGAAGCTCGGAGATCTCTGTTACCACATAGGCATCAATACTTAATACACAACAAACAGCAGTCCATACATTATCTCAAATGTATGAATTCAATTCCACACCATTTCATCATCCAGTATCATTCCAAACACGATCCACAACATTCAAAAGTGTAATTAACATAAAAAAACAACACTTAAATATTAAACCATCAAAATCTAATATTTTTACAAATTTAAATAATATATAAACAAACAACACAATATATAAACACACAACATCCCTGCAAGAGAAATTGAATATTGGGACCACGTCCCTTCCGCATTCAGATCTTCTATCCTAGGGTGCTATTAAAAATTAAATTTAGCTTCCCTTACCTTAATTGCTTGCTTTCTTAGAAACTTCTAGAATTTTATTCCCCACAGTCTGGATAAGCTTCAAGATTTACTGGCCTAATGCAAATTATCCAAAGAGAACAAAAATTCAGTATATAATAGAATAAGTTGAGAGGATTAAACTTCTCAACTGACCCCTACCAAGATTGATGACTACATCCTAAGGAAAAACAGAGAACAAGGGATATTTAGAGTAAAAATGAACTTACTTTGTTTGAAAATTTGATCGGGTTGAAATGTTCCTTAACTCCTCAGCTACGTGGTATGATCAAATTCTAAAATAGATGAGGTATGGAGTGAGAAATTAAGAGAGAAGATAGAAGGGAGAGATGGAGGGAGAAAGAAGAAAGAAAAAGAATGGTGCGTGACAGGGGGCAAGGGTTCTGTTGGTATTTTAAAAAAACACGTTGTTACATTATCTCCAACTACAAAAATTTTCGTCCTCGAAAATGAACTTACCAATATAGAGATTAGGGTATGATGCTCATATCTCCTCTTCAATTTCCCAAGTGGAGTCTCTAGATATGAGATCCCACAATACTTTCACCATGGGAATACTTCTTCCACGAAGTTGTTTCACTTGTAAATCTAAAATTCTGATTGACTTCACTTCAAATGACAGATTTTCTTTCACCTGGATGGAATCAGACTCTAGAATGTGGCTAGGATCAAGTACATACTTTCTTAGCTAGGATACATGGAAAATATTGTGAATGTTAGCTAAAGGAAGAGGCAAAGCAATTTCATAAGCCACATGGCCTATTCTCCTGAGAATTTGATAAGGTCCTATGAACTTAGGAGTCAATTTCTTGGATTTGAGTGCTCTTCCTACACCAGTGAACGGTGTAACTCTCAAAAAGACATGCTCACCCGCAGAGAATTCTAAAGGTCTTCTTCTTTGATCTGCATAAGATTTTTGCCTGTTGAGAGATGTTTTCAATCTTTCTTGAATCATTTTGATTTTCTCATTGGTTTCTTGTATTAATTTTGGTCCAATTAACACACTCTCACCATCCTGAAACTAGCACAAAGGTGTCCTGCACTTTCTTTCGTACAATGCCTCGAAAGGAGCCATTCCTATGCTTGCTTGGTAACTGTTATTGTAAGTGAACTCCACCAAAGGTAGAATTTCATCCCAACTGCCCAAATGATCTAACACGCAAGTCATAAGCAAATCCTCTAAGGGCTGGATAGTTCTCTTTGATTGTCCATCAGTCTGAGGATGATATGCTGAACTAAGTTTGAGTTTAGTCCCCAAGGCTTCTTGAAGTGTTTGCCAGAATCTAGAGCTGAATCTGGGATCTCTATTTGAAACTATGCTGGAGGGTACACCATGCAATATGACTATTTCATCGATGTAAACCTGGGCCGACTTCCGCTTAGAGATTCTCAAGTCTATAGGTAGGAAGTGTGTCGTCTTTGTCAACCTGTCCACTATGACCCAAACAGAGTCATGCTTCCTCAAAGTACATGGTAAGTGGGTAACAAAATCCATTAAGATATTGTCCCACTTCCACACTGGAATGTCTAATTGAGTTAACATGCCTCCAGGTCGTTGATGTTCAATTTTTTATTTCTGACAATTCAAGCAAGCAACTACAAACTTAGCTACATCATTCTTCATGCCATGCCACCAATAAGACTTCTTGAGATCTTGATACATTTTGGTCATTCTTGGATGTAAACTAAGTTTGCTTTTATGACCTTCAGATACCACTGTTTGCTTTAGTTTATTATCCTCTGGTATGCATATTCTATTTTTGAATCTCAAAATACCATTCACTCCTAAAGAGAAGTCTTTAGCTTTGTCAGTATTTAATAAACCCATGAAGTTCTTCAATTTTGAATCTTCCAACTGCTTCTCCTTCACATTCTCTAGAAATTCATTAGTTATAACAAGTATATTACAACTAATGCAATTTGAAGACATCGAAACCTCCAAATTCATACTCCTGAAATCTTCAATCAATGCTAGCTCTCTAATCATAAACAACGACATTTGTATTTTTTTACGACTCAACGCATTTACAACAACATTTGCCTTCCCAGGATGGTATATTAGCTGGAAATCATAGTCCTTTAAAATTTCGATTCGCCTCCTTTGCCTCATATTAAGCTCATTCTGATCAAACAAATACCTCAAGCTTTTATGATCACTAAACACATCAAAACTAACTCCATAAAGAAAATGTCTCCATAATTTTAAAGCAAAGACAACTGCTGCCAATTCTAGATCATGAGTTAGATAATTTCTTTCATGCACCTTTAACTGACGAGAAGCGTAGGCAACAACTTTCTTATTCTGCATCAGAACACAACCCAATCCCTGATAGGAAGCATCACAGAAAACTTCAAAAGACTGATTGGTATAAGAGATTTTCAATACAGGAGCATTAGTCAACCTTCTTTTCAACTCTTCAAAGCTTCTCTCACATTGTTCAGTCCATGCAAAAGGATGATCCTTTCTAGTCAATTGGGTCAAAGGAGCCACTATTTTAGAAAAGCCTTCTACTGATATTCCCTGTGCAGAGATGACATGTCCTAAAAATTGTATTTATGAGATCTAGAAGTCACATTTTGAAACTTTAGCATATAACTGTTTTTCTCTCAAAATGTTCAGGACGGTTCTAAGATGTTCTGCATGTTCTTCCCTTGTACGAGAATAGATCAAGATATCATCTATGAACACTACCACAAACTTATCAAGAAAAGGTCTGAATATCCGATTCATATAATCCATGAAGATAGCTGGAGCATTGGTCACACCAAATGGCATAACCAGAAATTCATAGTGACCATACCTTGATCTAAAAGCAGTCTTCTGAACATCTTCCGCTTTCACTAAAATTTGGTGATAATCTGAGCACACATCTATCTTAGAAAAGACAACTGTCCCATGCAACTGATCCATCAGGTCATCAATTCTAGGAAGAGGATATTTATTCTTTATTGTTAACTTGTTTAATTGTCTATAATTTATGCATAGACGTGGCGAACCATCCTTCTTCTTCAATAATAGCACTAGAGCTCCCCATGGAGAAACACTAGGTCGAATGAATTGCTTCTCTAATAAGTCTTCTAGTTGTTTCTTCAATTCAGCTAACTCAGATGGTGCCATTCGGTATGGAGAAATTGACACAGGGCTTGCTCCAGGAATCAAGTCTATTGCAAACTCTATCTCTCTTTTAGGTGGAAGTCCAGGAATCTCATCAGGAAATACATCTATAAACTCCTGAACTACAAACATATCTTTTTGTACTTTTTCAATAACTATAGAACAAGCCAAGAGCATAAAACATTATGCACCTTCTTGTATCTCTCTCTCAAACTGATGAGTTGAGATAACCTGCATTCATTCTAATGTAGGGAAAATTAACTTCTCCCGACCACAATCTATAAGGATATGATTAGTAGACAACCAATCCATTCCCAATATAACCTCCAAATCTTTTAGAGGTATACAAATCATGTTGATCTTGTATCTCTGCCCATCTATAATTACTGGACACTCAGCACACATGGAAGAAGTTACTATAATACCTTTTGTTGGTGTAGATACCACCAACTCAAATTCTAATTCTCGGGCTGGCAACTTAAGTTTCTTAGCAAAATCAAAAGATATAAAAGAATGGGTTTCCCCAGAATCAAACAATACAGATAACTGTGTTGCAAGGATAGAACAAATACCCCTAACAAGGCTATCAGACTATGAAGCTTTAGCTCCACTAATAGCAAAAACTCTGCCATCAGTTTTGGGTTTTTTATTACTATTTTGTTGTATTTGCTGCACTCTACCAGAATTTGGAGCTCCCAATTGGACACGACAGTCTTTTGTTGCATGACCATACTTGTGACATCTATCACATGTCACATTTGACACTGAATGAGGGCAAATCTAACAACATGTGACCCACCGTATCTAAAACATTTGAAACTAGGTGGTGATTGAGAACTGGGTCTTCCACTCCTATAAGATTGAGGTCTGAAATAAGGTTTCTTTTTATCTTCATATTTAAGCATGCTTTTAAAAGGTCCTCCCACTTGAGGCTTAGCAAGTCTGCTACTATTTATCAAACTCTCCACTACTTTTGCTTTCTCCAGTAGAGCAGGGAAATCTCTAATGGACATAGGAATCACCACTTCTTTAAGTTCTTGCTTCAACCCAAACTCAAATTTTCTACATCTCCAAGCCTCAGTCATGGTCTGGGTATAAAATCTAGCTAGGTGTTTGAACCTAGTAGCATATTCAATGACTGAAAGATTTCCTTGTTCCAGCTGCATGAATTCAATATCTTTTGCATACCTGACACTATCAGGAAAATACTCCTCTAGGAATCTTACTTTGAAGTTCTCCCAACTGGCATCTTCTCCTTTGTCTTTCATCATTTGCTTCATGTCTATCCACCAGAATTCAGCTTCTTCGGTTAGTACATAAATGGCATAGGATAACTTTCTCTCTTCAGGGCATTGAGTAGCTTCAAAGATTCTTTCTATGTCTTTCACCCACTGGTCTGCTCCATCTCAATTTACCTTGCCATTAAATCTAGGTGGATTATGTTTTATAAAATCCTCCAAACTAAAGGTATGGGGTTGTTGATGAAGCTGAGATGCTTCTGCTGCTAATCTAGTTGTTTCTAATTGATGAAGGGCGGTCTGATGCTGTTGTGCCATAGTAGCACTTTGTTGTTGCAAGGTTGTTGCCATCATCTCTATTTCCCGAGCTAAGTTGGGCATATCTACTAGTGGAGGTGGAGTAGGTGGTCTACGTGCCATTTTCTAAGCACATAAAGAAATGGATTAGAAATTACTATAAATTTCTAACTACATCTTTATGACAAATTAACTTTAAGGAATTAATCATACAAAACAGGTAAAAACCAATCAAAACTTATCTCTAAAATGTACTCTAGTTACTTAGAATTAAGATAGAAAATAATCTTGGTCTAGTCATGAGTGTGCACCCTCACCACTCTATCAAGATTCTTTTCATTCTTAATACTTTCATCTTTATTCATAACAATTAACTTGACTCGAACACAAACAAGATTTCAAGAAAAACAACTTTGTCAAACATCTTATTAGAAACTTTTAACAAAGTCTTGAGGCTAGACTTAAAAAAAAATCTACACGTAGGAGAAACAAAATAAACCCACTACCCTCAGGTTATCCTAAGGATGAACTGATCTGATACCATTAAATGTAACACCCATAATATACATATAACTATTACAATAAAAGTTCTACCAGTTTCTATACAAACTTGGAGTTTTTCAAAACATTCCTAATACATGATTAGGATTTATAGAAATACAAATATTTACATATCCATAGCTCAAAATAAAACTCTGAAACCTCTAAGGCTCTCCTGCACCTGTATGGTCATTTGCTCGTGTACATAGTACAATCATCGCAGTTCAAACACAACAAGAAAAGCAAGGGTAAGCTAGTGAAAATAGAATTTTATAATATACATACTTAAATCCAAAGAGAAAACCAAATTACATGATCAATTTCTCAAATTATTCAATTTTCTTCGAATCTCAACAATAAAACAATCACATAGATCTCACATGGATCTACACATCCAGAATATTCAAGAAACAACATCTTCCAGAAGACCCGTATTAAGTAAGTCCTACTAGAGACTAACACATGATCCAACGATTACCAGCGAATCCAATAGAAAGGATCAGGGTAAGTTCAATACAACCCAAGCCATGCATCTCATATGTCACGGTGTGCATGAACTCCTCCATCAGCTTCTCACCACCTGATATCTTAGTCTATGTGACTTAGATCATCAGTGAAGCTCAGAGATCTTTGTTACCACATAGACATCAATACTTAATACACAACAAACATCAATCCATACATTATCCCAAATGTATGAATTCAATTCCACACCATTTCACCATCCAATATCATTACAAACATGATCCATAACATTCAAAAGTGCAATTAACATAAAAAAAAACAACACTTAAATATTAAACCATCAAAATCTAATATTTTTACAAATTTAAATAATATATAAACAAACAACACAATATATAAACACACAACATCCCTGCAAGAGAAATTGAATATTGGGACCACGTCCCTTCCGCATTCAAATCTTCTATCCTAGGATGCTATTAAAAATTAAATTTAGCTTCCCTTATCTTAATTGCTTGCTTTCCAAGAAACTTCTAGAATTTTATTCCCCACAGTCTGGATAAGTTTCAAGATTTACTGGCCTAATGCAAATTATCCAAAGAGAACAAAAATTCAGTATATAATAGAATAAGTTGAGAGGATTAAACTTCTCAATTCAACCCACCAAGATTGATGACTAAATCCTAAGAAAAAATAGAGAACAAAGGATATTTAGAGTAAAAATGAACTTACTCTGTTTGAAAATCTGATCGGGTAGAATTGTTCCTTAACTCCTCAGCTACAGCGTGGTATGATCCTATTCTAAAATAGATGAGAAATTAAGAGAAAAATAGAAGGGAGAGATGGAGGGAGAAAGAAGAAAGAAAAAGAATGGTGCGTGATAGGGGGCAAGGGTTCTGTTGGTTTAAAAAAAAACACGTTGTTACAACTACTATCCATAAATACTCCTTACTGCACAATTATCCATTTCCTTCGCTTCTTCCATGAGTTACTATGAAGGCTCTTTGGTGGGTAGTAAAAACCATAAGTGGGACCCACACATTTGAGACCAGAAAGTTATAAAAGACAACAAAGGTATTGTGGTCATCCCATGATATATATGAAACAAACAACAACCTAAGATGACACTGTCTTCCCTAAGTGGCTCCTAGATACTTTTAGAGTTCATGATGATTTAGAGAGAAAGAAAAAAAGAAAAATTATTGATACATGTGTATGTATCTGAACCATCTGATTGCTTTAGGTGTGAAGCTATGATCTTTCTTTCAGTGTAATTTAGATAAACACATTTAATAAACAGGGCGTGTGATTTTTTTGGTAAACGCAAATCATAGTAGAGATCCCTGAAATCTTTTGAATCAGATTTTAAACTACTGAGGAGTGTGTTGTTTGTGAATATAATATTTAGTTGCCACACATTTGCTTGGTTTTTGTTTTGAATATGCATTCCATTTTTCTTGTTTAGGCTATTTTGAGTTTTGATTTTTGTATCCATATAGGATATGATGATGATACATGTTTGTGTCAAACAAATCTAGATTTTAGAAAAATCCGAAATCTTTCAGATACTTTATGTCTTTACACCCTATTGAATCTACTTTCTCTCTCTTTTTCTTCTACATTTACTCACAGGAGCATTCAAGGTTTGCATAAAACCACTGGGGTGCTGGTGACACTCTGACACCTTGTTTTATTCTGAACTTGGTTTTATTTGCCTTGGAGATACTTATAGCATTGCTATAGTGTTTGCGTGGTGCTTGAAATATAACAACAATGAGTGAAGATGATGAAAGCTCTAAGAGTAAGAACGATGGTGGTGGTGCTGGCAGACCTTGCAAAAAGCAAAAGCCAAAAAAGGTGCCACAGAGGGGACTTGGTGTGGCACAACTTGAAAATATTAGACTTGAAGAAGAGGAAAAGGAGAAAGCAGCAGCAGTCGCAGCAGCAGGTGCAATTGGATCATCAAACAATCCCCCCTGTGATCTGCGTCTTCAATTTTGCAAACTTTCCCCATACCAATCATCCATCTTCTCCAAATTCATTGCCTTCAAGCACTGTTTCATTAGCCAACAGTGATGGCTCTGAGGCTTGCTGGCATGGTATTCCACCTCAGGGGTGTGTGGGTGGGCCCCACCTATTGACCCCTGTTAACATTAAACTCAAAGCCTTCAGCCGTCATCAGTTTTATTTTAGCATCTGAATAGCCAATAATTATTATCTTTAATTCTAGTTTTGAATGTCATTTATACTATGATTTAAATGTAAATTATAGTATAGGTTTTATGAGAGAGAAGGTAGAATTTGAGAAGTCTATTGTAAGACTATTTAGAGAGATTGTATTCTTATTTGAAAAATAGCAGTGAAATAAAATATATATTTTCTGTTCACAAATATCTTGCTCTGTTTTATTCCCTCAACACCAACAATTGGTATCAGAACTATTTTCTTGAGGGATCTGTGAGGTTAGTAGAGTGCACCAATGGAAGGAGGATCAAATTTTTCAGCAATGGCACCACCTGTCTTTGATGGAGACAATTATCAAATGTGGGTTGTTCGTATGGAGACCTACCTAGAAGCATTGGATTTATGGGAAGCTGTAGAAGAGGACTATGAAATTCAGTCCCTTCCAGAAAACCCTACGGTGGCACAAATAAAATCACAGAAGGAAAAAAAGATAAAGAAATCAAAGGCAAAAGCATGTTTATTTGCATCTGTATCTCCTATGGTATTCACAAGGATAATGTCCTTGAAGTTAGCAAAAGAAATCTGGGATTACCTCAAGGCAGAATATGAAGGTGATTAGAGGATTCGTGGAATGCAAACTCTGAATCTAATTGAGAGTTTGAATTGCAGAGAATGAAGGAGTCGAAATCCGTAAAAGAGTACTCGGACAGACTTCTAAGCATTGCCAACAAAGTGAGGTTGCTTGGATCTGTGTTCAAAGATTCAAGAATTGTGGAAAAACTGCTTGTAACAGTTCCAGAGAGGTTTGAAGCCACCATAACAACCCTGGAGAACACAAAGAACCTATCAAAGATTTCTCTTGCAGAGCTCTTAAATGATTTACAAGCACAAGAACAAAGGAGAGCCATGAGACAAGATGGAGCAATAGAAGGAGCCTTACTAGTCAAACATGAAGGTGGTTGGAGAAACAAAGGTAGAAATTATCCTCCTTGTAAGCATTGCAACAAGTTAGGTCATCCACCGTTTAAGTGTTGGAGAAGACCTGATGCTAAGTGCAACAAGTGCAATCAACTTGGGCATGAAGCAATCATTTGTAGAAACCAAAGTGAGTAAGAAGATGTAGATGCTCAAATTGCAAATGAGGAGGAGGATGTACTTTTCGTTGCAATTGGTTTTTGCAGCAATATTTCAAGTGCATCTTGGTTAATTGACAGTGGCTGCACCAACCACATGACACATGACAAGGAACTCTTCAAGGAATTGAGAACTACTGATATTAAAAGGGTGAGGATTGGAAATGGTGAACACCTTGCAGTAAAAGGAAAAGGCACAATAGCTATCACAAGCTATAAAGGTATAAAAATCATTACAGATGTTCTTTTTGTGCCAGAGATTGATCAAAATCTGAGTGTTGGTCAATTGTTGAAAAAAGGCTATAAGGTGATGTTTGAAAATAAACATTGTTTAATCAAAGATGTTGATGGCAGAGATTTGTTTAAAGTTGAAATGAAGGGAAAAAGTTTTGCTCTCAATCCAATGGAGGAGGAGCACATTGCCTTTAAATCCAAAGAAAATGTCACAAAAATTTATGTACCTGACTTGAAGAATAATATTCTCAGTATGGGAAAATTATCGGAGAGTGTTGAAGCAAAATTTAATAACCTGGAAAAAAAGGTTTACAAAATTGGAAGAAAAATATGTTGATATGGAGAAAGACAAGGAAAGTAGAGTCAATCAAGTTGAAGAACTCCATTTGTTGCTTTTGGCACAAAAAGAAAAGGTGAATGAATTACAATTCAAATTAAAAGCCCCTTTTGGTTCATGTGTTTTACTTGAAAATAATGGTTTTGACTTAGGAGAAGACCATAAATGGAATGGTGTTGAGACATCATCTGAAAGGGAAATATGGTATAATCATTATCTTCGAAGCTCATTGAAGTCAAAGTCTTTCTTAAATCCTTTTAATTCAAAGGGTGAAAGTGGAGAAGATTTTGTGTGGAAAATTAAAAGTAATTCAATTCAAAATTCTGCACGGATTGATGCAGTGAAGAAAAATATTGGAGGCAGTGTGAGCGATGACAATCAGAAAAGCAACAATCTGAATGAATAATATGAAAGGTTTGAGTTTAAGGGGGAATTTGTTAGCATTAAACTCAAAACTTTCAGCCGTCATCAGTTTTATTTTAGCATCTGAATAACCAATAATTATTATCTTTAATTCTAGTTTTGAATGTCATTTATACTATGATTTAAATTTAAATTATAGTATAGGTTTTATGAGAGAGAAGGTAGAATTTGAGAAGTCTATTGTAAGACTATTTAGAGAGATTGTATTCTTATTTGAAAAATAGCAGTGAAATAAAATATATATTTTCTGTTCACAAATATCTTGCTCTGTTTTATTCCCTCAACACCAACAACCCCTATAATTTTGAAATTGAGAACAAGAACTTAAATTGACTCTTGCATCAACTTTTCCTTCTAAGTCCAACCCTATTAGCCCCTCCTTCAATTGGGTGCAGAGGACCCAACAACAACATCATCATCCTTCTTCATCAATGGTAAGATGTTTTAAAGTTTAATCTCTCTCTCTCTTCAATTTTCATAATGGTTTCCATCTTTTACACCATTCTCTTCCTGTGGAATAACAAAAATTTGGTTTGGATTTTTCAGGTGAGTGCCTCCTCAGGAACTTCATCAACAAATGTGCCTAATCCTCTAATAGAGATTCCTTCAAACCAAAACTACAGTGGATGCTATGTTTCTAAGAGGCAGGAAGAGAGGTTATTCACAATTTCAACTCTTCCAACCATTGAATTTTTTCAAGATGGTGTTTCACATGAATTTTGTTCATGTATCTGAACACATCTTTTCATTTAATTGTTTATATATCCTTTCTTTTAATTTTTTTATTGATATTTTTTGATGAATTCAATGTTTGTGAGCAGATTATTTTCCTTGGATTTTGTTTATAAAATTTGGAATAGATGACATTGTAGAATCTTAATACAGTGATGTTGGTGGAGATGACAGGGATTAAAAGACTAAGCTCATTCTCTCTTGAAAACCCACCTCTATCCTCATCCAATTTAAATCTTTATCTTTTCCTTCTCATATGAAAGTAAGTGAAATAATTTCATGTCGTCGTTGAAGAGAATTCAACTTGGATTTTAGCAATTCAACTATAAGGTTGGTTCAACTTTTGATCTTGTGGTGTCACTCTTAGAGTCGTGAGACTTGTTTGGTCATCTTGAATTTAGTTGGTATGTAGTTCTTCAAAGGGACTAGAAATCACTAGCCTTGAGAAGCAAGGGTGGAAAACAAAACATAGGTGTTGATTAATTTCTTTGTTTAATGACTATGTTGTTATTAGGCTTAATTTTGGTGGCAGTGTTGCCTTTGGAGATTTTTGTTATTTCGGTTCCTTTGTTAACTTTTGTTATGTTTGTTATTTTTGTTCCTTTATTAAGTTTTCTTATGTTTGTTATTTCTGTTCCTTTGTTAACATTTGTGGTCTTTGGATTTATGTATGAGCTAGTTTAGACCATAAACTTAGTTTCATACTATGTTTAATTACTCTTAAAAATATGTTGGTACATTTATATTTACTTTGAAATGACGTTTTCTTGAAAGTAAGACTTGAATTTCTTTTGCAAAGTCAATTTGTAAAATGAAAACCACTCCAAAATTACTCTACCAAACATGTTGCTGATTCAACTAACATGTATGTTTCCTTTTACATTAGAAGAAGGTGAATTTTTGGACATTAAATAAAATAAAATCGCATGCTTAGTTGTGTTATGTCATTCATACTTTTGCACAAATTGTGCTTAGTCTTCTCACTGTCAATCATGCCTTTTTAATATTGATTATAGGTTTTTTATAACACTTTATATTTATGCTTGGTATTTTGAAGTTATAATTAGAATATGTGGCTTGATATAAGAGGAGGATGAATTTTTTTTTGTAAAATTTTCGTAAATATTGGTGTTAGATTGAAAACTGAATTAAATAAGCTAATTGACTAAGATGTTCAACTGATTGTAGGAAGTGTAACAAATATATTACCAAAATATGAACCAGTTGTTTCGAGAATTCAATTGATTAATTTACACGCAAAAGACTTAAAACAAATTATTTAATAGATATTAGAGTAAGAGATAGATAACACAAGAGAATTATAATGATTCATTCTTAACCAAGAGCAACATCCACTCTCCAACACACCACTGAGAATTCACTGAAGCAATCAAATAAGATTACAAGAACAACAAGAAAAAAAAATTATATACGAAAATACAGAATAATTCCATATAATATATGCCCACATCCGCTCTGGTGGAAGAACTCCTTTAGTATTATTTTCAATTATTATTCACAAATATTATATATGCTATTATAATTATTATAAATGTTAGAAATAAACTGCACCGGGTGGGACTCAAAACCAAGTCCCTTGAATGAACAAAGAAGCTTAAACTATTACACCAATCAAGTTTTGTTGTTATGTTATAATATTGTTATACTTATTGGTATGATTATCAATATTAATATATATATATATATATATAAATTATTAATAATATTCATATATTTAATATCATTTATATTATTAATTTCATTAATTTTATTATTATTCAGATTAAATATCTCACGAAAACAACTGCTTCAGTTTTAGATATTCACAAACATACAAACCTGAGTTGTTGAGTAATATTGAGGAGAGGTGTAATCTTAGGGTTACATATGTGATGAATCCTTCTAAGAAGTACAAAATAACAGTAGTTTATCTTTAAGTTTACTTTAAAAAAATATGTCCTTTTTTATAATTCAATTTAAAAAATATAATTATCTCATTATAAATCATTTTACATGTTACTCAAAAATTTTATATTCTTAAATTTCTTTTTTCATAATCTTTTAATAAAAATATATATTTTAATTTTTTTAAACAAATTTATAATTTTTGTTTTAATAAATGAGATTACATTTTTATATATTTTTAATAAAGTAATACTTAATTATCTTTTTTTTTAACAGTAAGCATTGATTATATATTAACTTAAATATAATTATATTTATATTTTATTATTTATTTAAATATATTATAAGGTCCACAATAAAATAATAATTACAATTAAATAATTGTATATTGTATATTATGATGTTAATGACAAACTTCACTGTATGTATCTTTAAGACAACATTGATAAACCTAATTTCAAAGAGAATAATTGTATTTTTCTCATAATAAGCCTAAATACTAACATCTTATTCGTATCTTAACTCTGAGATATTTGAAGATATACCTTCTTTCAACATATGTGGAGAACAATACATGATAACTGATTTAGTTATAACTGCCTAAATTATAAGTTTCAAACTTATTTTTGAATATTTTAACTAGTTATAATTAAAAGCCTACAAATAGAGATTGATTCATTATCCTCTATATTTATGCATTTATACAGAATAACAAACTTTGTACTTAATCATTTATATTTTATAATTATATTTATTTTTAGAAAGAGATAAAATTTAATAAATAGTACAAGTCTATATCATTTATAAAATATGGAGAAAAAAGAACATAATCAAATAAAAATAGTGTTAAATTGAAAAGAAAAGATAAAAAAAATTGTTGACCGATGAATTATGTACTTGTAATTATTTATTTTATATTTTCATGAATTCTGATTATATGTTTTCTTTTTCACTTTAACACATTAGTTGTATAATTTCTTAAATTGTTAATGTATGAGTTGGTACTAGACGAGTCAGTCATTCGGTCTAGTATCAAAATAAGTATTGTAATTGTAAAGTGACACAATAAAAGTAAAATTGTCTCTTTAATAAAAGATTATGGGTTCAAATTTAAAATAGAATTTTTTTTTCACAATTACTAGTGGTATAGTAATAATGAAATTAGTATTATATAATATTTTATAATAAATAATCATTATTAATTTATAAAAATTCAATAAATTTTTTTATTATTATATTTTTATTGAAAGAAAAATAAATTTATCATATGGTAGTTTACATTAATAAATAATTATTTATAACATGTATATTTTTTATTTTTAATAAAAATTTAGTGACAACTTAAAAATAGTCACAAGTAATATATAAATAGTGACAACTTCAAATATAGTCACAAGTAATATACAAATAGTGACAACTTAAAATATAGTAACAACTAATATACAAATAGTGACAACTTAAAATATAGTCACAACTAATATACAAATAGTGACAACTTAAAATATAGTCACAACTAATATACAAATAGTAACAAATTTTATATATAACACTAATAATTGCATTATCACAACATAAAAATAATATTGACTTATGAAAAATAAGATCATACATTTAAATATAAAATAACATAAATTTAATAGTTTTTTCGTAAGAATGAATTTATTACATATTATTATTGATACAAACATTGTGATAATTCTAAAGTGGTATAGTGGAAATAATGATTTTTTTTTCATTAAAGGGTTTTGAATTCAAATCATTATTAAATAATTTATGTATTGAATTTACATTTTAATGATTTATTTAGAAAAAAATTGAGTTTGAGACTTCGGATTTGGTTCAGAGCAAGATAATTTCTTCAATAGCAAACAAATGGAGGCAATTTAAGACAATTTTGACAGACCATTACATCTTTGACAAATACTGTTGATCAAGAGTGATCAAGTACTTTGAAAAATCCAAATCCTATGTGTTTGATGCAAGACTGGTGTTGTTGCTGTGTTTTGGGAGGGATCTGGGTATAATAGAATGTGATCCACTCCTTTGTTGAATCTAAAACTGATGTGATTTAAAACCTTTTAGAAAATAAAGTGTTTTTTTCCAACTAAGTGAAAAACAACTTGTTGTTTTGTTGAATCAACCAGTTGTTTTACTCTTAAGAGTTTTTGAAAATGGTTAAAATTGTTTTAGTTTGGTTGACTTAACTCCCAAACCAAACAATCGGTTGTTTTGTGGTTTCAACCGATTGTTTCTTTGAAAATCCTAACAGAATTTTGTTTTGGTTGTTGAATGTGCTTTAAATGATTTCCAACTGAATACGCTCCTTCATTAATTGCTTTGACCAATCTTTAGAAAATATAAATGGTTTGTTTATGTTTCCAAACAAGCAAGAGAAACATATTTGAGTTTTTCAGTTGTGACAAAAGTTGATTTCAAGATTTGAACATTCACATCAAGCTTTGGGTTTTCAAAGAGAGTGGAATAGGATTGCAATTGTCTTGATTTCAGTTTGTTTTGTAAACAAGTGTAATCCCTTTTCAACCTTCTGTATTTTCGGTGTTGTGTTGCCAAGGAGTGTTGTGTGCTCTTGAGGTGGTCAAGATCAATACTCTTGGTGTGTGTCTTGTCAAAGGGAGTGTGTTTCTTGAAGGGTTCAAGGTCACTACTTTGGTGGTTTGTGTGTTGTAATCTGGTTTGATTACTTAGTAGATTACCCAGTAGTTTTTTGGGGACCAGTATAAATTGTTGGTGTATCAACCAGTATAAACTGTTGGTGTATCTCTCTCTCTTACCCTAAACTCATTTAAATTCTGTTTGAAGCTTTTCTGGTATAAACAACCAATTGTTTTTCTGTTACTTTGCTGTTTGAGTGCTTATATTCTTGGATAACCTGATTTTTGTTCTAGATTCACACAAAGAATTTGTTACACATTGAAAAAGTTTTCAAAAACCTCTCTTAAACAATTCACCCCCCCCCCCCAAGGCCATATATTCTAACAAATACAGGGACAAGTCTCCTTGTGAGAAATATTTAGAATTAAAGGCCTAAACAAGAGGGGGAGAATTTTTTTTGAAGGATTTTCTCAAAGGTTGAAGGTAGAGTGAAAAGTTCTTAAAAATCAACCAATTGAATTTTTGTTCAGCTCAATAAATTTTTTGTTTTAAGTTTAATTCTGGAAAATCAATCTGTTGTTTTCACAAAACAATCGGTTGTTTATACTAGCAGAAATACCTTTCTGAAATTGTCGTACACTCCAATACAAAAATACAATGTTTAGAGAAGAAGAGGAATAAAATACACTTGGGTAAAACAAAGCTTAAAGTTCAGAAGTACAAAACTCAATCCTATTCCACACATTTGAGATGATCCAAAGCTTTTGATATCTTGAAAAATGTTTTTGATAATCTCTCTTTTTTAGTTTTTTTTACAAAAGAGTGTTTAACAACCTTTATATAACCTTAATCAAGTGGTCAAAGCCATTAAATCAAAAACCTAAAGCAGTTGGAATTATTTAAAATAATTTAAAACAGTTAACAAAATTCTATTATGAAAACAACTCCATCAATTGAAATAACTTTTCTGTTAAGGTTTTCATAAAATTAACCAGTTGATTTATCGATACAACTAGTTGATTCTATTTTAAAGCAAAGACAAAACAAAGCTAAGCTTTTCCAAACCATTTTAAAAATCACTAAGTGTCAAACAACAGGTTGATTCTACATTTCAACAAGTTGAAATTTCACAGCCTTTTACAAAACCCATCTTTTCAAAAAGATAAAAATTCAAATGAACTTGGATCGTCTTAAGGAGTGAATTAACAAGTTAAAAACTATTAAATAACACACACAGCCAGAAGGAAAGTCTTCAAGTTTTCCTCATGGATTTGGAGACATCAAAGTCTCTTGTTCACAAAGACATGGTCTCAATTTGTGAAGATGCATCCCTCATGGGAGGTTTGTGAACATTTCATTATATATGTTATTAAATCTTATACTGAAATTCATAATTTATGTGTATGATGTACTTATAAGAAAAGAAAGGAGAAAGATCAAATAATTTGACAAAGGAATCTTACCCCTACAAACTGTCTCAGGGAGGTTAAGATTTGTTAGAAAAAAGAATTTGGAAGAAAAGTTAAAGAGGCAGCAGATAGAATCTGGTTTCGCTGAACTTGTTTGTCCTCCACCCCTCCTAGTCGACATGAGAAGTAGAAGTTGGCTAGAACTAAAGTAAGGGGTCAAATGCATCAGATAAATCATTAGAGATTTCCTAGCGTATCGTAAATTCATAATTACATGTCATATTTTTAGTGTTACACACTTATCATTACATATTATATTAACATATATTATTATTCTTTACATGATTCACTAGTGGAGCAAAGCGCACATGGAAGTATTGTTCCTAAAGGTTGAGATGACATCTTGACCATGGCCATTAGGACTGAAGAACACCCAGGTCGTGTACGAACGACTGGTTTTGGTGTTGGGGTCAGACAATACTTTGGATTAGCTTCTCGACCCAACATTTCTACTGCAAATGTCATTTAGGAGATGATTGAGCACTTAACTGCACAATTGATAGAGACTGACTTCACAACTAACTCAGAACATAAAATAACAAGTTACTAAATAGTTAAGAGTTGAATTCAAGCAAAGATATAATCCATCTAAACCAGTAGTTGTAATTTATGCTCGTGGTGGAGCTAGCACCAAAGGTAGTTGTGATGTGGAGGACTTAGAAGATGATGACATTGAATCCTCCTACCAGTGCAATTTGTTTGTTGGTGGAAATCCTCCTCATGTAATGGCCATTGGGATAATGTATCCAGGAGGTTCAACCATGTACATCGTGTCCATGTAGAGTGATTTCTCTAGAATGGTGGTTGAAAAAGTTAGACATGCATCTGCCATAGTTCTAGTGCCCACAACAGAGGTTAATACAGTGGGAGAGGCATTTGAAACATTTATTGCATGGCCTACACATCAAATTAAGATCATTTAAAAAAAATCATCAAGTATATTTCATTCAGGGATATTAATGTTAGATTATTTGTTAGATTTATACTTTATATGTGTTATTATTTTTACAAATCTCTGGTACGAGAAAAAAAATCCCCAATTGGTGGTGATTTTAAGCACTCAAGTCTAACCACAAGTCGAACCATATGTGAATCCAATCCAGGAGTTGGTTAGGATTTCACATCAAATGTTTAAGGATTCTTGTGTGATTCCTTGGGGTGCAACATTATTTGGTGTTGACAATGGTGGTATACCATTTTGCATAAGCATACAAGATGTCTTTGAAATCATCCAGGGTAATCAATCGTTGAACCTCGCAGTTATTCAATTATGGATGATGTAAGTACCCTTAATAATTACATGCTATTTAATCAAATGATGTTTCATGAATCATGTCATTGATATTTATATTAACAATATAGGTATATAAATCATATAATTATTAACATGAGCAATGTTGATATTTATGGTTTCATTGAGCCGCAATCCATACAAAAGTTTGGGAATAAAAAAATTGATTGTTAGACTTACATTCAATGATGCATTCAGACATTCAGAAATAGGATTTTTATGGCTCCTTTTATAAATGGGTAATTAAAACTTGTTACATTTAGAGTCTACGTAATTATAAAAATGACTAATAATACTAGGTCTCATTAGCAATTAATGCTTCTTTGCCCCATAGAAAATATTATTGTCTTGTTTTATTCACTGCATAGGAGCCAAGTCAAGATATGAAGACCGTAGTATAAAGGTATGTTATTGTAAATTATATAATTTATTGTAAATTACTAATGACTTTCTCTTTTTAGTGCAATTAATGAATATAGTGTCTTAGGCGATAAATCCACTTCATCGTCACAATCTACGTTGGATTTATCCTAAGGAGGTATATATTTACCTCTTCATTATAAGTTTTACATTTTTTCATTCAAATTAAATTAATTGTTACTTATATTTCATAATAGTGCAATTTTGGAGTCTCTGTAAAAACTTTATGTTTGAGAGATCTTTTGTGACATGAAGGAAACTGGACGATGGAGAAGGAAGGAGGAAGAAGGTCTTTAGAGCAGAAAGGTAGATTCTAAGGTAGTTGTTTCGACAAAGAACCCATGGGTAGAACACTCCTCAACGTTCTTTTTCTCAAATTTTCCAGACGGTCACGGGGAGTATGATATGTTTAGGATCTTCCATAAATGGTCAAGAGTGAAAAAGGTCTTCATATCCAGGCGTTTGAATAGGTGGGGAAGGAGGTTTGGTTTCGTAAGATTTTTTCCAGTCTCGAATGAAGCTAGATTGGAGAAGCAGTTAGACCAGATTTACATTGGTAGTCTTAAACTACATGTCAACCTTCCAAAATATAGGAGAGCAGAGGCTGAAAGGAAGTATGAGAAGACAACTTATGCTCGTAAGGATTACAGACGTGCAAGTAGCCCAAGGGGTAATAAGGTTTTGTATGACAAGGCGGTATGGCGAGAAACTCCTAGTAGATCTTATCGAAGGGGCAACAATTTTAAACCAAAAATCTCTTATGCAGAAGTGGTTCGCAAATCTCCCCAGGATCTATGGAAGGGTCTCGTCATTGAAATGACGCCAAACACCCCGTCTTGGTTACTTATCAGTGCAGTTGGAAGGATGTTACCAAAAGTCTCTTTTGAATCCTTGAAGGAAGAGTTTGTTAAAGGGGATATGAGCAGGGTCAAACTAAGATTTATGGGAGATAATCTAGTTCTTTTAACACCAAAGTACGGCGAACAGTTGGAAGAAACCATTCAGCTTAATAGTGAATGGTTTGGCTCTCTGTTTGAATCTGTTGAACCTTGGTCCGAATTGTATGTTGTTGGTCATAAAGTTGTCTGGGTCAGGTGTTATGGACTACCACTTCCACTGTGGAATAAAGACTGTTTTTCAAAAGTTGTTAGAGAAGTAGCATCCTTGATAGAAGTAGATGAAGCAACCCTGTCGTGGGAAAATCTGGAATATGCTCGTCTGCAAGTGAGGTTGCTCATTTCTGGCAAAGCAGAAATGATGAAAAGTATAAGGATTAATGGTAAAGTCTATAACATAACCATTTTAGAGGAGGTATGCATCCAAGAGAGTGGAGTGTGTGCATGCATGCAAGATGACTTTGCATCGTCTGATAGTATTTCTTCTTCGGAAACTGTAGTGGAGGAAACCTCCTTCTCTGGGAGGCCAATCGAGGATGGAGTTGACTTTAGGCACGGTGGCTTGCAGCGGAACGTGGTATCCGAGGTGGAAGAGCAGGCCCAGTCCCTGGTGGAGAATAAGTGGAAGTTTTTGGATAAAAAGGCTCTTAGTGATAATGGGTGTCAGACCAAAGGTGCTTTCTCATTCATAAATGAGGTAAAACGTGTGCAAGGTGTATTTGAAGGAGGGGCAGCTTTATGTGCGGCAAACCAAGTCAAAGATGCCTGTAAGGTGATCCAACAATCCTTGGTTAACCTAATGGAAGGGGTTCAGGTGTGTAATTCATATTCTATTGGGCCTAAGCAAGGTGCGGCCCAAGTCGAAAACAAAGGTGTGTTTAGTAAAGAAACAAACGGGGGGGGGGGGGGGGGGGGGGGGTGGGCAAGTATGGGAGGTAACGGGAAAGCAGTTGAACAACCTTGTGTAACGGAAAGGTCTAAAGCCATGTCGTCGTCCCCTTCAACTGGCCTACGATCAAGGGAGGTTGGTATGGTGAGCAACTAGGAGCGAGGAAGCCGCTTGAATACGACTCAGGTGAGCATCCGTGACTTGCAATCCATCATTGCAGTGAGGAAGAGGGCTCGTCATCAGGTAGTTCATACCCTCAATCCAGTGGTATATCTCGACGGAGTAAGGAGATGAACGCAAAAGGGTCATTTGACGCACCAACGGTACCAACTCAGATGGACATGGCCAGGAAAACCTCACCGGAAATTCATAGGCTGCGGGATCATGGACTACCAATTGCCCAATCGAAATGGAGATCAAATGGGAGTGATGGATCCATTCACCAAGGGGTTAACTCTTCTTCCAGGTTAAGTCAATGTTCCTTTGCAGAATCGTCTACTGACATTAACCTGTGTAATAATCGCATTAAGAATGAAGAAATGGTTGTTGAATCTGTCAGAGTCTGGGAATTGGGGCGTAACCTGGGCATGCAATGTTCAGGGGATGAGGGGAGCGTGGTTGGGGAACTGGACTGTATGGAGGAGAGGGACAATGAGGTCAAAAAGGGGCCTCAGGTGGGAAAACCAATGGAGTTACCATGATTATTGTCAACCTCAACATTAGAGGGTTGGGAGGGGGGGTGAAAGCAAGGTATCTGAACCATATTGTGTAAAAGGAGGGTGCTGAATTTCTGTGTCTGCAGGAAACAAAAATTTCATCGTTCACAGAAGCCAGATGTTACTCGTTATGGGGAGTTAATAACATTGGCTGGGTGTTTAATGAAGGTATTAATGGGGCAGGGAGCATAGTGACAATGTGGCATAAGGAAGCTTTTTCTTATGAAAACCACGTAGTAGGAACCGGGTTTATAGCAATTGTGGGGTATCATCTTAAAGAAAAATGTCAGTGTATGGTGATGAATGTCTATGCATCGTGTAACTTCAAAGATAAGGTAGAACAATGTGCAGCGTTGACAGTACTTAAGCAATCATACGGTAACTTGGCTTGGGTTGTGTGTGGTGATTTCAATGCTGTAAGGAAGGAAGAAGAGAGGAAAGGGATTAGAGGTTGCTCAAGCCAAAAGAAGGAGATTGACGGTTTTAACAGGTTCATTGAAAATAATGGTCTGCTAGATATCCCCTATGTAGGTAAGAAGTATACTTGGTATAAGGCTAATGGTACAGCAAAGAGTAGATTAGACAGATTCCTTGTGTCTGAAGAGTGGCTTCAGATATGGCCAGCGCCCAAGCAGTATATACAACCAAGAACAGTATCGGACCACTGTGCTCTAGTATTGAAATCGTGTATTAAAGATTGGGGCCCTAAACCGTTCAAATCTCTTGATGTGTGGCTTAAGGAACCGGGGTTCAGGGCTATGGTAAAGGAGAAATGGGATTCGTATGAGGTGCAAGGTAATAGCATGTCCGTTCTCAAAGATAAGTTGAAACTCTTGAAAGCTGACCTTAAAGTGTGGAACAAAAACGTCTTCAGCTGTGTAGAATCTCATAAAAGACGTATCCTGTCTGAAATTGAGGAGCTGGATGGTAAGGACGACGTTGAAGACTTAGAGGAATCTAGGAGGATGAGAAGGATGGAATTGCTCAGTCAACTAGGGACGGTTGACAAAAAGTTGGATTCAATATACAGACAAAAAGCAAGAGTGTGTTGGACCAAGCACGGAGACATGAACTCCAAATTCTTCCACAGTGCAATTAGATGGAGAAGACTTAAGAATGAGGTCAAAGGTGTAGAGGTGGATTCTCAATGGTGTGAAGACCCACAAATAGTACGTAGGGAAGCAAAATCTCTGTTTGAAAGGAGGTTCTTGGCTACCCGGGAAGTGGGTGTAAATTTGGGATCAGTGGAGTTCAAATCCCTTAACTTTGAAGTGAGTCTAGTTTGGAGTCTGATCTGCTAACTATACTGAGTATGGGATGTATGAGGAAGGAAGCCCAGGACCATCTCCTGTGGAGGGGGGATCCGAAAGTTATGTTCTCGGTTAAGTCTGCCTACTCTATCTTGACCAACCATCAACAAGTTAGCATAAAGGAAGGCGTGCTTTGTAGTTTATGGCAAGCAAAAGTCGTGCCACGAGTGCTTGTCACCGCTTGAAGAGTACTTCTGGATAGGATTCCAACTAGAGCGAACCTTATAAGAAGGGAAGTGTTGGGGATTTCGCCTCTGTGTGCATTATGCAATACGATAGAGGAATCCTCACAACACCTTTTCCTAGACTGTATCTTCGCACAACGAGTGTGGTCAATGTGTTATCGTTGGATTGGTATTTTGGGGGCCCAAAATAGGGGTATCAAGAATCATATGGAGAACTTCCACTTAATCCATTTGTCTAATAAACAAAACCAGGTTTGGCTAGGACTGTGGGCGGCAATTGTCAGTTGCATTTGGAAACAGAGGAACCTAGTGGTTTTCAAGGAAAGGGTCCCCGACACCGATGAGATTTTCCAGAATGCTCAACTACCGTCCTGGTTGTGGTTGAAACACAAGGTAGTTGGTTTCTCGTACGCCTTCTCTGACTGGATTTTGAACCTGAACCAGTGTCTCCTTGCTGTGGTGTGAGTGCCCTAAATCTTAGGCTGGTAAATCACTTGTTTCCCTGAAGCAGATAGGTTATTGAGGGGGGGGGGGGGAGTAAGAGAGAAAACAGGTTACTGTATATGGTTCGTATACCAGCGCAATATGGTTAGGGTACTTGGCTCGGGTGTGGAGTAAGCAGGACGGTGTGGAGTGTTAAACGGTGTATCGGTTGTAGCTGGTGTTGGGTGAAGCGTGCAATAGGGGTATCTGTTTTTTATTGGAGTAATTGATGCTCACCTAAGGCTCGTTAACACCTCACAAGTTGTTTTCACGATTCTGATTCTGCTATATGTCTTCAAAAGGCCGATGTTAGGAGGCTGCAGGCTGTTATATAAGGAGAGGAGGGAACTGTAAGCAGGTTGTCTTGAATGGTTGCAGGAGGATGCGGGTGAGGGTTTGGGTTGTGGTTGCTCATCCGTAAGTACACCTTGATCTGGTGCGCGTGGTCTATCTATTTTTGGCGGGGAGTTGTGGCCTTTGAAGGTGGTTCATAAGTGCGGAAGGGGCGTATAACAGGGTGCACAACAGGGTATTTTTATGAGGGACAGGTGCCATAGGTCTGTCCATAAAGCTGGTTTGGATGGTTGAAGGTTGTGGTCCACTAACGGAACATAGCCTGCTGCTGGGTTTCTTGAGCGCGGAGGCTTTGTTTTCTTTTAAGGGGAGCTAGGAAGGATTTTTGGTTCGGATGTTATATTGGTTTCAACCTGCTCCTACATGTGCAGTCCCTACCCATTGTAGCTACGGTGGTTGTGGCATGTAGGTACATCATTATGGGTGCCGCTTTGTAGTTACAGGGGGCTGATTTTAACCAGGAATTTAAACCAGAAACTAGCTATTATAACATCACATGCTGTTACAATTCTTGGTATTGGTTGTGTTGAAGTTGTGGTCTAGCTTAATATCTCTTTGTTGTGCAGAGTGCATGTGTTTTTGGTAAGTTCCTAGGAATGTCTTTGCTCTTGTTCAGCAAGACTTTGTGAGTTTTGTATGTGCCTTGGTGATCTAAAACCAAATGTTTCATGTATATGGGTTGGGACACCCCTGAAGTGTCTCTTATTAATTTATTAATTCTTTGCTGATAAAAAAAAAGCAATAAAGAAATTTTGAATGTGGTTATTATGTAATGCACTGGATGTGGATCATAGCCCGAGTGACTATTATAGACTCTTGGGAGTGGGTGTGAATTATAAGATTTTAAATGCTTTAACTTCTCATTATAAATTCATATTTGTTAACACAAAAATACTATTAAACTTCTCAGCTTTTTATTGAATCCGAGCGACTAAGCACATAAACTCTCGAACAAATCTGCCAAGAATGGTCCAAGTATTTCTACAAATTAGGAATCAAAACATGTAAAGATTTGTAACTTTCTACATGTGTACATTTTATTTAGATTTAATTATACAATTTTGTTTAGTTTCAATTGCATGTTTTCATATTTTTGTATATACAAATCAATCTGACTGGTATTTTGGTTTTATAAAATTTACAGGTTTGGGAAAAAGCAAATCTTAATAAATTTATAAAAAAAAAAACTATTACATATTACATCAATTGTGACCTTAACTAGTGTAATATCTGACATCAGTATTTGACTTGGAGCACATATAACACTAGTTAGGAGTCACAACCAATGTTATATGTGCCTTCTGGAGCACATATGTTTGAATATTTTATACATATTACACCGATTTTTACAATCGGTGTTATATGTGATTGACATTTTACATCGTTGAAATCTATATTGACGAGTGAACCGATGTTATATGTCTCATAGAACTAATATTATATGCGTTTTCTGCAATACTGTATGAAAAATAAAAAGGAACTTCACTCTTCTCGATGGCTATTAAACACAAATAATATTATTACTCGCAAAAGAAAGGGCTTACGGATTTTGATTGCTTAGACTAAATGAAATATGTGACATCCCACTATTTTTATTTTTATTTGTATTAATTAATTATATTATTTTTAAGCCTAAAAAATCTCAAAATGAATGAAAAACTTAAATAAAATATTATTAAATATGAAATATAATCCAAAAATATTTTCTTTATTTCAATGCAAACATGTACAAAGGAAATTTTTATTAGTCGATCCCTCTTATAAAATTTAACAAAATACTTTATATATATAATTCTAGAATCACAGTAAAATATCTTCTCCACATTATAAATTGTATTCCTTTCTATACGCAATGTCACCTGCTTCCCACATAATTTATTTAAATTATACTGAAATCATTGCAGTTATAACTATAATAAAAATTAGGGTAAATTCAAAATCAAACACTACTAACATAAATATTTATAAAAAAATCACAATTCAAGTATTTTTCCAATTTATATAGCTATTTAATAAATTTAATTAATCTTAACTGATTTTCATCTAAACCAAAATTTTAAGTAAAATTTGATATTAAATTATATCAATTTTTCTTCTTCTGTGACTAAATATGGGTCACACTCAACATATATGCTCTTCGCATAAAGGAATTATGAACTCTCTTTTAATAGGAAAATTTCCATACTTCAAATATTTCAACTTACAATAATAATTATATGTATTAACAATAGTAATGAAATATATTAACACCAGCAATAATAAAATATATTAATAAAAAATTAAAATATATATTTTCTTTAATTATTTTGAAAAAAAAACCTCAATTTGCTTGTTCTCTTGTTCAAAAGGGATTTAGTGAGATTAGGGTTTGCATAGGGGATTTGGGTGTTGGTCAGTGGTTGTGGCGGCGCATCAACTTACAAAAACGTTGGTGGTGATGCGGCGACAAATTTTTGCGGTGAGTGAGACGACACAGAACACACAAGGTTGCGCGCGTGTTCTGCAGGTGCGCTAGTCTGAGACGGCGCAGAGTGTAGTGCGATGGTGGTGACCAGTGACGCAGTGGATGCAGGTGGCTGCGCGCGAGTTCTGCAGGTTGGCCGCTTGTTCTGGGTGCTGTCGCTGGTGTTGTTGGTGCAGCAGTGACACGGGGTGTGGCTGTTTTTCGCTGCGGCACAGAGGTATGACATGACAGTTTTTCACTGCGGCTCGAAGGTTCGAGTAGTCCGCATTGGAGGCCGCTAGGTAGTTTTGGAGAATGGCAGATGTCTATGCAGATTTCTTCATCCCATGGGACTCTTTGACTGAAAGAGATGTGATTCCTATAAGAAAGCAATGATAGGTCCACCGAAATTAGTTGTTCAAGCTTTGGAAATACTTGCGATATTTATTTGTCCCAACTACTTATTCCTTATATTAAGGGAGACATCGTTGTTCTTCGAGTTGAAGAAGAAGATTACTTGGTTGGTCTTGAGAATTGCAAGACCCATTTACATGGTTAGATCATTTTATCTAAGGGGATAAACCTCTCACACTCCTTGATTTAACTAAAAGGTTGTAGCTTGTGTGGAAGACTATTGGATCGTGGAAAGCAATCCCTTTTGAGAAGAATTTTTATGAGTTTGAGTTCTCTTCTTTAGAAGACATGTGATGGGTTCTCAGAATGGGTTCATGGCAGTTATCTCCTGGTTTCTTAAAATTGTTTGCTTGAACAAAGGACTTTGTTCCATCTACTATGAAGAGTACTAAAACCCAGTTTTGGGTTATAATCTACAATTTTCCTTTGGTGGAATATTGGAGGCCGATGGCGATATTTTCCATCACTAGAGGCATTGATACTCCTTTGTCTTTGAACGATCATACCATGAAAAAAATAGGGGCTTATTTGTCAGAGTGTTGGTGGATATTGATCTTTTGTCCTCTCTTCCAAATCAACTCTTGGTTGAACCGTTTAAGATTTTCATTTATAGTAGACGTGGAATATGGATGACTCCTTCATTTTGCTCTCACTATAAGATGATTAGGTATCAACTTGTTGAATGTCGCGTGATTCATGCTTAGGGTTGTGTTACTGGATCTCAACATAAGTCTTGTCAGAAGAAAATCCCTGATGAATGGGAACAGGGAAGGTTATGGGGGACCTCGTGGTTCCTAAACAAGATAAAGAGTATCGGAAAAAAGATCCGCAGCCGACACTTGTGGAAGGCCCTATTGGTAATATAATTGATGAATGAGATTTTTGTACTTATCAGGTTCGGTTCTTGTTAAAAATTGTTTTGACCAATAGAGTCATCCACGAGCGTTAGCTGCGAATCTTTCTTCCGATACTATTTATGTTGTTTAGGAACTGCGAAGTCCCCCCCACAACCTTCCCCTGTTCCCGTTCATCAAGGATTTTCTTTTGAGAAGACTTATGTTGAGATCCAGTAACACGACCCTGAGCATGAATCACGCGACACTGAGCAAGTTCATGCCCAATCATCTTATAATGAGAGCAAAATGGAGGGAGTCATTCATATTCCACGTCGACTATAAATGTAAAGCGTGAACGTTCAACCAAGAGTTGTTTTGGAAGAGAGGACAAAATATCAATATCCACAAACACTCTAGCAAACAAACCCCTATTCTTTTTCATAGTATGATCATCCAAAGACAAAGGAGTACCAATGTCTCTAGTGATGGAAAATATCGTCCTTGGTCTCCAATATTCCAAAGGCAAATTATAGATTCTAACCCAAGTACTCTTCATAGTAGATGGAACAAAGTCTTTTGTCCAGACAAACAATCTCAAGAAACTAGGAGATAACTGCCATGAACCCATTTCGAGAACCCACTGCATGTCTTCTAAAGAAGAGAACTCAAACTCATAAAAACCCTTCCCAAGAAGGATTGCTTTCCACGCTCTAATAGCCTTCCACACAAGCTGCAACTTTTTGGTTAAAAAATCAAGGTGTGTGAGAGGTTTATCCCCCTTATATAGAATAATCCGACCACGTAGATGGGTCTTGTAATGACCAGCCAAGTAATCTTCCTCTTCAACTTGGACAACAACCATGTCCCCCTTGATACAAAAGGTAGGTAGTTGGGATAAAGGGATGCCATAAGTATTGTCCAAGGAAGGCCTAAGCAAAGGCTTTCCATGTCCTTGCATAGCAACTGCCTTCTTAATTGGAACCACTTCGTTCTCTTTCAAACAACCCCAAGGTATCAAGAAACTGGTTGAGGCCTCCACCATTCTTGAAGTTCCACAAAACTCTGAGAATGGACAAGACACCATTGACCCTACAACACCACTGCCAACAACACTCGCATATGTTTCTTTATAAAAATCTTGACTTTACCACAAATTAGATCTGACCACATAGTGGCAACTTTTGTTGTGTGCGATGCCTTAACTCCACTGCCAACTGCACCCGCACACGTTTCTTTATAAAAATCATGACTTTACCACAAATTAGATCTGGCTACATGAAAAAGGAGGCAAGCTGGAGAATGAACGACCGCACACACAAACTCTAGCCGCACATAAACTCTTCGAAGGAGAGTGAACAAAGCAAAAATCTTATCTTTGTTTCTTCATCAATTTTTTTATTTAATCCCTCCAACTAGTTTGTTCTTAGAATTCTTCACGAATAGATTTTGTCTACCTATGTATAGTTTTTGTTAACATATGAGTTTTGTTCTAATCCTTCCATATATTCTTAAAAAAAAATATTTTTTATGTGATAATAGATAATTGTTGTTATGTGAGGTGTCAACCTAACTGATGATAGATATTTGTGTTCAATATATCTATTATTTTAACAACGATAATATATATATATATATATATATATATATATATATATATATATTAAAAATGACAATAATAATATATATTAATCATAATAGTAATGATATATATATATATATTAACAAAAATATTAAATAATAAATTACAACGAACAAAAAATTTAAGCACAATAAATAGCATTATCTTTTTATGTTACAACACAATTTTATTTTCTTAATAAAATTACAACAAAACCAAACATATAATATAAACAAATAATTTAAAACCAACAAAATTAATTACTTAATTCTTAATACAACATGATTAATTTGCAATGTGTGCTAATAAACTCACAAATTTAGGGACTGATTCTATGGAAGATTTGAATCTGTTTGAAATTTTATCCTCTTGTATCAGACAGGAATTCTCCAGAAAATGGTTTAAGCTACTGGAATTTAGATTTACTTGATTTACCATGGATAGGTTTCATCCCCTTGAATGTTATTATTTTTATTTTGTTTTAATAATGTTGTTCTCTTTATGGGCTAAAGGTGGTGAATTTTGGAATGATAACCTATCTCTGATGTTAAATATTTAATAGAGAATAACTTTGTTTTCAAAAATTTAAATTTACTGCATATTTTACAAATAGTTTCTTTGAATAATTTCCTTCTAAAACTTCATCATTACCTTTTTTTTTCCATTTCTAACTTTAGTTTTCTTTTCTACAGGCAAACCATATAATCTTACTCAAAATATATAACATGATTTCATACATAATAAAACAAAATCCTAAAAAAAAATCAACCATATATATTAGTATATCAAAATCAAAATACTTTCACTCCATTCAAGACAATTCTACACTACAAAATCAAAACATCTCTTTGAACAAACTTAAGAATATCACTATTTGTAACATCTATTAGATAACTTTATTAATTATACTATCCTTAATTTTAAATATAATTAATTATTTTATTTTTAATTTTTAATAAGAGTTAAAAAATATTACCTTTTAACTCTGGTAATTAAATTCATATTTAATATATATATATATATATATATCATATATATATATCATATATATATATATATATATATCATATTTTATATAGATAAAATCTGAACATTAAAAAATAAATCACAATTTTTTTAAGAAATATTATAACTAAATAAAATGAAAATAAAAATAATTAATAAGAAGAAAATTATTACAAAAATTAATTAAAAATATATAATATTTAATCATTAAAAAAAAGAACCTTCTGATAGAGAAAGATTTGAATAAATTTATATGTATTTTATTAACCTTTTATATTTTCTTAATTATACATTATTTTAATTTTTTTTGTTCTTATATATATATTATTCAATTTACTTCCTAATCCTATTTATTTATATTAATGTTATTTAATATAATCTCTAGTTATGCACGAATTATATTTATTTATTTATTTATATACACATCTTATTTAATTTATTTTCAGTTACACATTAAATTCAGTTATTAATTTAATTATTTATATTTATGTCATTTAATTTATCTTCAATTACGTATTGGTTTTCTTTATTTATTTATTTTTATATTTATGTCATTAATTTACTTCTAACATTGATCCTAATTATTCATTTATTTTTTTATGTATTTAAGTCACTTAATTTATTTTTAGTTATGCAGTCGTTTATTTTTTTATATATTCATATTATGTAAGTTATCTCGAGAGTTAAGTAGTGATTGTGTTTATTATTTATTTATATTTACATCAGTTAACTTATTTCCAGTTACACATTAACCTTATTTATTACCTATTTATTTATATTTACATTTTTTTTCTAATTGCACACTAGTCTTATTTATTAGTTTATATTTATTTTATTTTAAAGTCCTATAATATACTATTCATATATAATTATTTTTTATTTTTTATTTTATTCTTATTCTATTTTGTTTTGTACTATTCTTGAGAAAAAATAATTATAATGTACCAATGCTTTTAATGAAAAATATTCAACTACCTAATCACTTTCCAAGTAACTTTTGATGTTCATAGTGGATCATCGTACGTGGAATATGGATCCATATGTTAATAAAGTGATATTGAGTCTTATAGTTAAGGCTTACAAAGACCTACCTCCTTTTGTTTTCTTCTTCCAAATGTACCTGTCGTAGAAGTAGAAATTGCTCAGTAAGAGTTATTCATGGAAAAATTTGGAAGATCTTCACTAGAATGATGACCCGTGGAGAATTTAGAATATTTAAAATATATAGATAGTTCAATACTTTGATGTATAACACTTGTTATAACCTATATAGTTTTGTAATATACTATGAATAATGATAAATATACTTATTCACCCAACAACAATGGCTATGTCCACTTCCCTTAAACAACTCGCTCGAGAGTTTTTCACTAAGTATTTTTCACCTTCCAAGGTACACTCCTTCAGGTCCACAAGTATTCTTACCCCTCTTTAGGTCACCCAACATTCTTATACCTCTACAGGTCACCAAATATTCTCTAACTCTCTATGTACACCAAGTGTTCTCTATCTCTCTGGGTACACCCAATATTCTCTACCTCTCCAGGTACACCTAGTATTCTTTACTTGACCAGGAAACCAGTCTTAATCTCCTCTTAATATCAAGATCTCTTAATATTTATAAACCTCTTTATATAAAGAACAATGAAAGCTCTAAGGGTATACAGTGTGAAGGATTTACAATGGCTAAGCACAAAATCTCACAATTTGCTCTGCAATAATAGATGTAAACTGTGTAAGCGTTATTCTAATACACAACTGAATATCACTTGATGGTGGCCTGTCTTTTCCATTCTATGTACACTTGTTGTTGTGTTCTTCACCCTTAAGGTCTTTTATATAGGCATCCAAATGTGTGCATTGTAGCTTTAGGGTTTCTTCATTATTCATGTAGCCATTAGAAGCTTGATAAGGAAACAAATGCACCAATTGTATTCTGCCTATAAGGTTTTTCAAAAAAATTCACTATCTTCCTCTAATATGAACATTGGCACTTTAATCTTCATAACTTTAAGTATGAGCTCAATCTGCCATGTTGTTCTTCCTTTTCAATGCGCTAGATGCTCAATATAGTAAATCTTGCTCTAATTGATCTTTGCGTCTCTTGAGCATGTGGGAGATTTCAAATTCTTTTTTATATAATTCAAATATAATCATTCACAATTTATTTCTATTTAATTTAATATCTACTTAAATCTCCCATGTCGATCTTCTCCTTGAATGCACTAGACACTTGGAGTGGAAACTTATGCTCTAATGCAATCTATGTGTTCTTGAGTCATCATAAATATTTCAAATGTTTCTTTAATCGTATTGATGTGAATGTTGAGGCTGAATCATTTCTACCTTTGGATATTATTTTTCTTTTTCTTATTCCTCATATTCTATGTGTTAGACGCTCAATAAGAAAATGATTGGTTCTGTATAATTTTCACGTCTTTAAGATGTATTTGAATTTCAAATACTTTCTTCATTTGTATGAATTCGGTTCGTTGAGCTTTGACTATCTATGGACTAGGATATTTCTATTTTGCACTATTCATCTTCTTGTTCTTGGTAGACGCTCAATATGGAATGTTATATGAACTTTCAATGCGCTTTTCCACGTGTCTTCTCTTCAAATAATCTTTCTCTATGAATATCTTCATTTTGTATATCCTTGATATTGCTTTGATATTCATTCACGTTATTCATGCCTATTAGCTTCCCCTCTTACCTATCAGACGTTGAAAAAGAAAACTTTTGCTTCTAACTTTGTGCATGTCTTTAAGTTCCCTTAATAGTTTCTAGGAACAAAATAAGTATTCATGAATAGTGTAATTTACAATTTTAAACGTGGGTATCACTAAAATAATATCTTAGAATATTTGTTCATTATATAAACTTTTTGTAGTTAGATATTCCACAATTAATTTTGTGCTAAAAAAATTTCAAGTTAACATTCACTCAAAACGGTAAAGTGCAATTAGTTTTAACTTGAATGTTATCTCATTAATTATATTTTGAAAAACCTTTGATATAGAAAGAATTCAAACTCTGGTTTTTGAAAGCTCTTACAGTGATATATTGTTTGATCAAATCCATTTAGTTCATTAATCTTATTTGGAGATAATGATTTCTATAATTCAAAAATGTCAAATAATATTTAAAAAACATAAACGCAGTGTCATAAAACATTCCAAGAATGTAAAAGAAGCCTAGACACTTCCTGGTTTATCTCATTTTGTCTTACGCTTGGAAGATGCATGTATTGTCTAATATGTATAGTTTCCAGTATGCGTCAAATGCTTATGAGCATGTGTATCTTGAGTTTCCCATGGGGTTTGCATCTTATGTGAGCTCTTAAAGTGTTTCAAGACTTGGACCATTTGATATCATTATTCTTCAACTCCATAGTCTGATCCTTTGTCTTACATGTTCTTTTTACGAGCTTCATCTTATGTGATGTCATTTCATCTTATGGTCTTTAATGTACCACAGTCATTCATTCCAATATTCTCTTTGACTATATTTGTTTCATGAAGGTTGGATCGTCTTGATCAGTGTTTACTACTATTTTGTCTAAGAAATTTTCTCTTGATGTATTGTTTATGATTCAAAATTCTTTCTTTGATATTCAAAACACTCTATTTTCAAAACTTATATATTTTTCCCCTATTTGGCATCATCAAAAAGAGTTCACAGAAAGAAATTGTCATAGCTACGAAAGGGAGTTGAGATGGTTGTTTTAGGGAAGATTGAAGTAATCTTAACTTAAGTCAGGTAAATATCTCAGAAAGAATTTTGAATCAAAGAAGAAAAAGATGCCACAAGTTGTTCAAGCTTCTGATTCTGTCTTTTTCTCATACCTCTTAGATGTTGTCAATCATCCTCTCTTTGTCTTCTAAAATTGTTGGACATGTTGGCACATTGTCCATGTACTTTGGTGACTGATTAGAGAAACTATCATACTTAGACAATACAAAAACCATTTCAGAATCCCTTTATTTTATGTACTGACATACTAACTGGTTTGGTAGATTATAATATGAGTTATCCAGTCTCAGTGATACGTACAAATGATTCATCCAATGGATCTTCTATCTACCAAATCTTGTGCTAAGATAGTTAAATGCATCTCGTATGACGATATGATTTAAGTTGTGGATGTTGATTAGATACACATGTGTCATCCAATACTCAAGAAAATGTTGATGAGATCATAACAATTGTTTCTAGAACTTTAGGTAGTTGACTTTTCTGAACTATTACTATCCATAGTTCAACCAATATTAAGGGAGCTAGAATGCCTCTTTAAAATTGAAAACTTGTTCAATTTGTAATGCTTGATTAATCATGTGCTGAACTTTGCTGAGCACATCTCAATCCATCCTTCCAGCTTCTATACTTGATTGATCATTGAGAATATCTTTCTGAACAATATTTAACTATGCATTTTTCTCCAAAAAAATACTTGACTTCTTCAAAAGAGGGGCAATATAGGTAAAAAGGACCAGCAATTCCATGTCGTAAAGATTGTCCCAATTTCCAGAAGTTGAAACCAGGTTCTTGGAAAAACGTCATTGTAAGATTGACTGGTGAATAAGTTTAAGTAGGCCTTAATGAAACAACAATAATTTCTTGGGTAGGGGTAGTGCAATTGTGCTATGATGCAACACCTTCACATTAATCTAGAATTAACAGGTGAAATCAGAAAAGAGCTTAATCGAGCATGAGCACATTGGCTCAAATATGTCCAAGCATGATGTTTGCAAACATTACTCTAATAACTAATGTATCTAACATAATCCTGGATAAAGCTCAATTGCTTTACTACATAACTCAAGAAATTACTATGGATGTATTTGAATTGATTGCTCAAGAGATTCACAAATTTGTGATATCTCAAGTTAGTGCTAGAGGTACTGCAAAGCCTCTAGGCTTTCTAAGTTTAATTTATGAGTTATGCTGATACAGACCAACACAAAAAATAAGAGAAAGGAGGTAAACGTGGTATATTATTGATACTGAAAAAGGGAAAATACAGTAGGAGGCTACTGTCCAGAGCTATGCTCCTATAGAGAATTAGCATTCTCCATTCTGCAAAACTGCAATATTCTTTCTCCCCCCCCCCATTCTCATGCTAGGCTGTGCCTATAAGGATACACGCCTCACACACCCACAAACCCCGTAACTAACTATCACCCAACCTTTTCTTTCTCTCTCTCTCTCTCTGCCACCTCATCATGCTCTGTTAGCCTTTTCAATTCTGTTTCTCCTAGTGTACACACGCCATATTCTAGGCCTATGTAAACCTGGATCAGCTTGAACATTCTTTTGGGCCCATGAATCATTTTGGGTTCTATCAATTCCACCTTCTTGAGATACAACCTTGTCCTCAAGGTTAAAAGCGGGAAATTGATTGAGAATTGTGAGTTCATCTTCCCATGTTGCTTCATCTTTTGATTTGCCTTGCCACTTGATCAAACACTACTTCACCTCGTCGTCCTGCCGAGACTCTGTTCTGCTAGCTAACACCAATTCTGGTTCTGCTGTCTCAACAATTTCACCAGACAGACTCTCAGTAAGGTCTTTCTCCACCTGGCAAGTTCCCACTGCTTTCTTCAGTAAGGACACATGAAATACTGGATGAATACGTGAGCTGTCAGGTAGTTGAAGCTTGTAAGCAACTGAACCAATGCATTCCAACACTTGGAAAGGTCCATAAAATCTAGCAGACAATTTAGGATTGATTCGATGAGCTACGGATTGCTGTCTATGTGGACGTAATTTCACAAAAACCCAATCCCCCACTCCAAATTTCTGGTCATGTCGCTTCTTATCAGCTTGAGCCTTCATCCTAACTTGTGCTCTGAGTAAGTGGCCTTTTAATTGTCGTAACGCTTCATCCCGGTCCAACAGCTCCTGCTGAACAGCCTCTACCTTAGTTTCTCCGACAGCAAATCGAAGTAAAGTTGGGGGTTTGCGTCCATAAATGATCTCAAATGGGGTGACCCCAATGGACTCATGAAAGGTAGTATTATACCAATACTCTGCCCAATGCACCCACTGGATCTATGTTCGTGGCTGGTCAGCAATAAAACACCGTAAGTACGTCTCTAAGCAACGGTTAACGACCTCTGTTTGTCCATCCGTTTCGGGATGATAAGCTGTACTCATGGTAAGGTGAGTTCCCTGCAACTTGAACAACTCCTTCCAAAAGTTGCTGACAAAGATAGGATCGCAGTCACTTACAATAGACTTCGGTGTTCCATGTAAACGAACCACTTCCTTGGTAAAGTGTTCTGCGACCACTCTAGCTGTGTACGGATGCTTGAGGGGAATAAAATGAGCATACTTGGATAGGCGGTCCACGACCACAAACACCGAGTCAATTCCCTTCACCTTTGGTAATCCATTGATAAAATCCATGGATAAGTCATCCCAAATTTTTTCTGGAATAGGTAGAGGCTGTAATAATCCACCGGGAGTGGTTGCCAAGTACTTCTGCCTCTGACAAACATCACAACTCCTGACGTATTCTTGAACAGCTCGTTTCATCCCTATCCAATAGATGTTGGCAGCCAACTTCCTGTAGGTACGGTAAAAACCCGAATGCCCTCCTTGAGGGGTGGCATGGAATTCGTGAAACAGCTTTGGGATCCACATGGACTGAGCTGAAATTACTAAGCGCCCTTCATAGTATAAAACCCCTTCTCTATATGAGAAACCAGGTTTACTTGTGGTATTTGCTTTGAGTGCTGCAATGATAGTAGCCAAAGCCTCATCTTGATGAACCTCCTCCATTAACTGCCCTCCATCACTCCACACAGGGTAAGAAATTAAAGAATGCAACTCCCCTGTCTCGCACATTCTGGACAAAGCATCTGCCCCTCCGTTCGTGGCCCCTGGTTTATAAACAATGTCAAACTGGTACCCCAAAAGCTTGGCAGCCCAATTCTGTTGGTCCATGGTGGAAATCCGCTGATGCAATAGCTGCCGCAGACTCTTTTGATCAGTATATACAATAAATTGCCTACCTAACAAATAAGGGCGCCAGTGCTGCACAGCCAAGACAATTGCCATCAATTCCTTTTCATATGCTGACTTTGTCTGATTTCTTTCACTCAAAGCCTTGCTAAAAAAAGCCACAGGTCTGGAATTCTGCATAAGAATTGCCCCTACTCCACAGCCCGAAGCATCACTTTCAATGATGAAAGGTTGTGAAAAATCAGGTAGAGCAAGAACTGGGGCTGTTGTCATCTTTATCTTCAAAGTGTCAAATGCTAGCTGAGATCTAGGATTCCAGGTGAATCCATCTTTCTTGGTCAGCTCCATCAGGGGACGTGCTATCCTCCCGTAGTCCTTGACAAATTTCCGGTAATATCCGGTAAGTCCCAGAAAGCCTCGCACACCTTTCACATTTTTGGGAGTTGGCCAATTGATGATACTAGCAATCTTGGCAGGATCCATAGTCACCCCTTGTTGAGAAACCACATGACCCAAATACTCTATTGAACACTGAGCAAAAGCGCACTTCTTCCTGTTGACAACCAACTTTTGGTCACGTAAGATCCTCAACACTGTGGAAAGATGCTGAAGATGGGATGACCAATCGTGACTGTATACCAGTATATCATCGAAGAAAACCAACACAAATCTTCTAAGCATGGATCGAAACACCTCATTCATTAGGTACTGAAACGTAGACGGAGCATTCATCAGGCCAAAAGGCATTACCAAATACTCGTAGTGCCCCTCATGTGTGCGGAACGCCGTCTTGTGGACATCTTCACCTCGCACCAACACTTGGTGATACCCGGATCTGAGGTCAAGCTTGGAAAAATACATAGCTCCGTGCAACTCATCAAGCAACTCATCAATCACGGGAATTGGAAACTTATCCGGCACGGTTGCTTTATTCAAAGCCCTATAATCCACACACATTCGCCACGATCCATCCTTCTTCTTCACCAGAATAACAGGGCTAGAAAAAGCACTCTGACTGTGGCGTACTAACCCTGCTTGCAGTAATTCTTTGGTCTGTTTTTCTATTTCATCTTTGTGATGATGGGAATAGCGATAGGGTCGAACATTTACCGGACCTTGTCCTTCCAACAGGTTGATTCTGTGTTCTATTTGTCGCCTTGGTGGTAGTCCAACGGGCGTTGTAAAAATTTCTGCAAACTGCTCCAATAAATAGTCGAGCTGCTGTTTCTGAATTGGAGTCAAACTCGTCATCTCAGTGGTCTATGCAACTCTGTTCTGGGGCACCAATTCAGAGGCAAAAAACCATTCCTCAACCCACTTACGTGTGTTTCCCACAAAGCTTTGTAAAGCTATTTGTGCAGTATGTTTTGTGCTCTGTCCCTGTACCATGACCCACTCTTTGTTGTGTTGGAATCTCATGGTCTGCTTTCCCCAATCCACCACCATTTCTCCTAAGGTAGCCAGCCACGACATGCCCAAAACCACATCAATGCCTTCTAAATCAAACAGCAAGGTATCCACAAATAATTTAATTCCCTCTAATTCAATTTCCACCTGCTTACATTCTCCTCTGGCTACAACCTTATGACCATCTCCCAAGCGAATTCTCATTTCCTTAGTGAGTTCCACTTCCCATCCCATGGTTTGAACCAACCTCTTAGAAATGAAGTTGTGTGTTGCCCCACTGTCAACTAAAATCACAATGGGTACTCCCTTAATTGCCCCTTCCAATTTCATTGTCTGGGGTTGAACAGTACATGTCTGCAGGCTCAATACAGTGCATTCACCATCAATTTCCAGGTTCTCTTCTTCCATCTCCGTTGAAATCAAAGCCTGCGCTTCACCTTCTTCCTCAGATTCTTCTAACACCATTATCCTCAATTGTTTATCCGGACATTGGTGAAGGGGGTGAAATTTCCCCCCACACTTATAGCATAACCCTTTCTGCCTTCTTTCCAAAAGTTCCTGGTAAGGAACATGGCGGATTCCACGATCCTTCTATGTTGCACGTGATTTTTCTGTCGCTGGTAGCCGCCCCTGTTTTTCATCGTTGTTTTGGATCATTACCCAGCCTTGACCCTGTTCACGGCCCACAGAAACTGGCCCATTCATAGTGGGGTGGGTCGACTTATTGTATTGACCAGACCCATACCCGAATCGGGGACCCATACCTTTCGACCCAGTGGCAACCTGATTGCGACCCTGCAACTCGTTCTCTACTGCCTTCGCCAATGTAATGAGGCGTGAACGTGGCAACGACCCCATCGCACGCATACTCCTCATTCTCGCACGAATATCATCGCGCAACCCATGGATGAAATACCCAAAATATTGTTCATCTGGTAATTTTGGGATCTGGGCTATTAAACGTTCAAATTCCAGAACGTAGGTGTCCACTGAACCATTCTGCTGGAGTGAAGACAATTGTTCAAAGACATCTCCCTCACTAGTGCTTCCATAACGCTCCAGCAACTCTTGGATGAGTTTCTCCCAAGTCAAACCAGAATCCAGATGCAGTAGAGAATTGAAGAAATGAATTGTAGATCCCTCCATACAAAGATGGGCTAAGTTCACTCGTACCTCAGGACTGGTTTCCATGACATGAAAATAGACCTCTGCTCTAGCAATCCATCCAGCAGGGTCTTCACCAGTGAACATCGGCAGTTCGACCTTCTTCACTGATTGACGAAACTCGTCCAACAGTTCTCCGTTCAGCTTCAACCATCCTGAGCCAAACGTCGGTCCGCCGGAATCTCCTCTTTCCTCACCGTTCCGATTCTTGTTTCCGCTACTGCCTATCTCCTTGTCTCCATCAGTCCGCTTCAATTGCAAACTCTGGCTCAGCATCGCCAATAGTTGTTCCTGGTTACTCTCAGCCTTCAATTGCATTGTGTTGAGTGTTGCACGTAGGTTAGCAACTTCATTTTCCAGAGCAGATACTTTGGCTTCCATCTTCTTCGGTGGCATTCGTCAGAATTGTCACACCTCCTAGCACTGGTTTCTTCCTCGCAGATCCGGCAGGTCGGACCAGTTTGATACAGACCAACACAAAAAATAAGAGAAAGGAGGTAAACGTGGTATATTATTGATACTGAAAAAGGGAAAATACAGTAGGAGGCTACTGTCCAGAGCTATGCTCCTATAGAGAATTAACATTCTCCATTCTGCAAAACTGCAATATTCTTTCTCCCCCCCATTCTCATGCTAGGCTGTGCCTTTAAGGATACACGCCTCACACACCCACAAATCCCGTAACTAACTATCACCCAACCTTTTCTTTCTCTCTCTCTCTCTCTGCCACCTCATCATGCTCTGTTAGCCTTTTCAATTCTGTTTCTCCTAGTGTACACACGCCATATTCTAGGCCTATGTAAACCTGGATCAGCTTGAACATTCTTTTGGGCCCATGAATCATTTTGGGTTCTATCATATGCAAGGAATTTGGAGTACAAGTCTCAAACTATCCAGTGTTCATGATCAATCCTCTCATCAACAAATCCTACATCTTGACTCACTACACCAATCTAGATGAAAATCAGGTGCCAAGAGGAAGGATAGTCATGCCAAGAAGAGAAAAGTCTATAGTTGAGTCTGTCATACCTGATATCCAACCTCTATCAAGATTAGAAGCTACCTTAGATCACATTCAATAGTAGTTGGTTGGCAATCACAAAGCCTACAATGTGATATTTGAAACTTTCTTTTCATTTTCTCAGTAGTAGCAGCAACACCACCACAAACCATTTGTTCCTTTTCCTTTGAATACATCAGACGAGTTCAATAGATTTGTATCCTGACTGGGAGATTCCATTGACTCTCAAAAGGGGGAAAATGTTGTTACAACATCTACTTTCAAGGAAGCAGTGATACATGAAGCAGAAAATCTACAAAACACTATAGCTATGATGTTAAGGAAGAGCAGTCAACCCAATTTGCACAACTTCAAGGAGCTGAAGGAATTTACTATCCACTGATTGTAGAAGAACCAGAGGAAGTTGACTCCTCTGCTAAACAATGAGGAATTTTAAAAGACATCCTTGAAGCAATGAGTACACCCTAAGAAGCTGCAAATTCCAATGACCATGAGATAATTGAAATATTATCGATTTTTAAATATTTGTATAAGTAGTAATCAGATTTAATTGTATTTGATTATGTAATATGTTAGTATAGAAACTGAAATGCTTGATAAGTCACAAGTTACTGCATTAACATATTGTGAGAGACATCAGAAACACTAAAGTAAAGCATATTGAAGGCAACATGCAATCCAAAAATTCACTCAAGACTTTAAGTCATTTCATCAATTGAGTGCTTATTTTATATACTTATTGTATACATATTTTTCTAGTATAAAAGTAATGAGTATTTTTTTCAACTACAATGAGGTTGGTAGAGAAATGTGGCTTTGGTCAATGTTTCTCGGACAATAAGCTTGTTATGTTATTTATTTACTATGTAACCAACCACCCATTAAGTGTGTGTGGGTCTTCACTCGTCCATTTCAAAACCACTTTCCTTCTTTCCAATTCTACTCACTCACCACGTAACAAACTTTAATTATCTCTCTTCATTGCTTCTCTAAAATTGTGTTTGTTTCTGCTAATATACTATACATGCATATGGATATGCGAGTACTGTGTTTGCATCCAGTGATCACCGCAGAAAATGCGAGCGAGGACAGATGTGGAAATGAGATAACCCTCTCATTGCATGTGAAGGAAGAAGTGCACCGAAAGCCACATGGATCTCTAAAAAAATACCATATTACCCTTAACTTTTACATGCCAAGGCCTCGTGATGAGCTAAGAGTATTGTTTTATGGTGTTTTCAGGTAACCTTTGATGGAGCATGGTGAATAAAGATTTGTTAATTGATTATCCTTTGCCCACAAACCGATTACGTGAGAGAAAAGACACCCATAATCGATTATGGAAGGCATTCAGATGATCAATAATCGATTATAAGTTATTTTTGAAAGGATAATCGATTATCCTTATGTCATAATCGATTACGTGTTATTTTTCAAAACATAATCGATTATCTATATGTCATAATCAATTATGAATTTTTTTTTAAAGGTTAATCAATTATCTCTGTGCCATAATCGATTATGGGTCCATGTTGATATTAAATGGTAACCCATGTTTACCTAATTAGTAAGTGTTTTTGTATAACCTTTTGGAATGAACACGTTGTATTTTTTAAGGGTAATTGGTTATCCCTGTGCTATAATCGATTATAGAGGTGTTTTCTAGAGTATAATCAATCATCCTTGGTTGATAATCGATGATGGGTCCATGTTGATATTAAATGTTGACTCATGTTTATGCAAGTGGTAACCCCTAATAATTGTTTTTGTACAACTTTGTTGAATGAACACATTGAACCTAATGATGAAGCATGACTATGAACCTCAATATCAACACACGTTTTGACATGGTCCATGAAAGAATTGACGACGTGTAACATCAAATTAATGACTTTTCACAACTCTTTTGAATAATACATATTTCACTATATGATTGTTATTATTGTTCAGAACATTATTCTAATATCAATTTTTTTTTTAATTCATACTATGGACTATCCTCTAGAATTTGTTCTACACCTTCTTTTTGCACTCGAACAGGTTCTACTTGTTGATCACACTCCGATGATAGCATACAAAACAAGAGAAGTATTCAGTTTCAATCTAGTATTCAGAAATAACATACCTCTGGGTCTCATACCCCTTTTATAGCTACTCTTCTAACAGCTTTCACTCAGGAGAATCTAATATCAACCAAAAGCATACGTAACAGAAAAACCACCTGCTAACGGACACCACTTATCTCATGGTAGTAAAACATTCTGTTTAACATGTGCACCATTATTCTCGGTGCTCCTTTTTTATTCTCAACAACTATTAATTAATATGTAACTAACATGTATTAATTAATATATAACTGACTTGGATATTATCACAAGAGATCAAATATCTATTTATCTTCATAATAATATGATAACAAATTTAAACAATAACAATTATATTTTTCATCTTCAAAATAATATGATAAGAGATCAAATATCTCTTTATCTTTTATCTTAACTACTTTTTCTGGACTGACCAACATCTGGGTCGAGCTCACGACCCACCTCTCGGGCCCAAACACCAAGCTGACCTCCCCTAAATACCTACAGCGAGGTTCCGAGCACTCATGTCCAATAAAAAAAAGCCATAAAATGTGTTAATATTTCTATTTTTGTTATGTTTGTTATTCAAATAAAATTATTGATTAATTATATGAAATGAATGTAATCAAAAGTTAATCATTGACTCACTTAATCCGATTTACATTAAAATATTATATATAACATAATTTGATAACTTTAAGACATGAAGACATGAAGGGACCACGCACGAGCCGGAAAAGAAAAAAATTGCCAGCAAGTGCATGCATGACAAGCTGTTCTTATTGACAAATAGAGACAATAAGCAAGCAGTAGTGGTGATTTCACATGTCCAATCAAATCATGTGATGTGTAAAATCCAAAAGAAAAACGCTCGCTACTTATAAATTTGAAATTTGTCATGGTTTCTTTTTCAGAAATTAAGCCTGAACGTTTACAATATCCACTTATAAATGGGTTATAAAATGTTATAATCTAGTAATATTTCATATAAAAAGATAGATATATATAAATAATTTATTCTCAATTTTATGTTATTTTTAGGAATTTAAGGAGAGATAAAGCAAAACAATATATTATGAATAAATATGTCACATTACTCAAGCCTAATTAGGTGAAACCTTAAAGGAGACAACCATCAAGTAAAACATTCTGGATCTTCTTTTCTTGTTGTCCGTACTTGTAATAGCCACAATGAATGGCTAATTATTTCCTTTAGGATTTAGAGTAATATATTCAAACTCTTATGTATTGCGGTGATATTTATCTATAATATTGAGTTCTTGATTGATGATTGGTATTATCATTTTATTCTCAAAGTTTGAAACCATCCATGATTTTGATTAGGGATGGCAAAGCGGGGCGGGCCGTGCGGGCCGGCCTGCGGCCCGCTGGTAAAAAACACGGGGCGGACTAACCTTTTCAACCCGCATTAGCCCGCCCCGCATTAGCCTGCAGCCCGCGCGGGCCAGCAGCGGGGCGGGGCGGGTTGGCCCGCTAACCCGCAGGAAAAAAAAAATTGACACTTAGTAGCAGCTGGGCAACGCAATTAGGTTTTCACAAAATTTCAAAGAAAGAAACTCAATACAATCGCGACAATATTGTTTATGTTTAATATTTTTGAATTAATGTTTATGTTTAATGTTTTGGAATTAGGTATTTTTAATGTTTTGGAAGTAGGAGAATAATGATATTTGATATTTATCTTAATGTTTTGATGTTTCACTATGTTTGAAAAGGAAGAAAAAAACATTTAGGTTTGATAGTAACAAATATATAGGTTTAATTTGACAATTTTTTAAGAACAAAATGTAAAAAAATATATATATATATTTAATTTTTTTTTAAAAAGAACGCGGGCTGGCCCGCAAACCCGCGGCCCAGCTCTTATGCGGGGCGGGTCAAGAAGTCTAACCCGCAATAACTTTGCGGGGCGGGTTGGCCCGCCCTGCATTTTTGCGGGCCAAGCGCGGGGCGGGCTGACCCGCTTTGCCACCCCTAATTTTGATCATGAGATCTAACTGGAAAGTACTTCTAAGCATATGACCTAAATGATAATGTTTAACATATTTCAATGCTAAGAATAAATTTGAAATGTTAATTGTTTTACAACATCTGTGCGTAATGATAAAGAATTTTTATAAATATGCGAGGAATCGATATTCAGGAGACTCTCTTAATAATTTTGTACCCGGAGAATCGATATGAACGATTTTTATATGTACATCAATGTCAATCAAGATGGAATAATATGTTCAAAACTACAAACGAGTGAGATGTATTAATCCCATTCCCAATTATTTAATTGAAATCTTTTACTCGTTTATTTTATTTTCATTTCATTTTCAAGTAAACTTATGTAAATATATTTTTTTAAAATTAAATTATTGTATATATTATTATACTTAGTTTTATTTTTTTAATTTTTTTATATGTAAATATTTTTTAAAGTTTTTTTTTTTAGATGCAAATATTTTTTAATTATTATTATTTTGATTAGTGTACTTATTTTTTTTTTGTGTATTTATTTTTAATTAGTTTTACTTTATTTATTATTTTATTTTATTTAGTTTTTGTTAGTGTATTTAATATTGTATTATATTTAGTTTTACTGTATTTATTATTTTATTTTATTTAGTTTTACTATATTTATTATTTTTTTATAGTCTATTTATTTTATTTAGTTTTTTAGTGTGTATTTATTTTATTTAGTTTTTGTTTTCTTTTGTTGATTTTATTATATTTTATTTTATTTTTTAGTTTATATAGTTATTTTTAATTTATTTTAGTTAGTTCTTTATAATTATAAGTTGTTGTTTTATTTTTTTTCGTTTTATTTTTATTTTTTATTTTATTTTATTCTTAGTATGTATTTATTTTTTATTTTAAGTAAGTTTCTATTTTTATTTTCTATTTTTAGTTTTTTTTAATATTTTTCTTATTTCTTATTTTTTCTTATTTTGTTATATTTCTTTAGTTTTATTATTTTCTTACTTTTAGTTTTTATTTGAAGTAATTTTTTTTATATTTTTTTAATACCCTTATTGTTTTGTTTTTCTTTTCTTTATTTTAAAATTTCTGTTTTTGTTTATATTTTTTTATTTTTAAAACTTAGTTATTTTTTCTTTATTTTATTTTTTTTGTTTTCTTTTATTTTTTGAATAAAAATAAAAAAATTAGTTATATTTTTCTTCCTATTTTAGATATTTGGTTTTCCTTTTATTTTTTAGAAAATACTTTTTATTATTTGTTTGCTATCATAATCCTTATTATAATTGTCTTATGATATATGATATTAAGATAACATGTTCCTAGAGATCAATTGGAATTAGATTTAGAAATTAAGAAGACAATTTGGAAGAATCTAAGTAAGAAAAGAAAAGAAAAGCAAGGAGAAGTTAGAAAAGAATCTTGAACTACGTCTACCTTTCACATTGAGATAATTCAAGAAGAAGTAACATAGTTGAGGAAGGACAACCACCACCTACAAGAATACTTGTTAAATCCTATGGAGCAGTGGAGTTGGAGTACCCAGTGTCACACAAAAGTTGGGTAGTCAATGGTGAAAGACTGAAGCCTTATTTAGGTGGTGAAATGGAAAGGATCATCACGGTGATTTTGGTTAAGGAGCTATAAAGAAACAAGCATCAAGGTATATGACGTTAAACAAGTGCTTGTTGGGAGGCAACCTAGTATTTTAATTATTATGTTATGTTTTTATGTGTTTTGTTAGTTTTTGTTTAAGTTGTGTGTTTTGTGGTGAAACCAGGTTTGATGATCCCAAAACAATTTGGATCATATGTTGCATGACCTAGGGATCAGTATTTTAATTTCTAGTACCAAAGTGGCTTATAAAACTAGCATCATCCAACTTACCCGTTGAGATAAGGTTGAGACGTATTTCTGGAACATGCCTCACTTCCTTCAATTCAAGCTTGTTTCTTGTGTATGTTAGTAACACGATATCACCAATACCTACAATCTTGCTTGTAACATGGTTTCCGATTTTCACAGTACCATAGTCATCTTTCTTGTAATTTGAAAAGAAATCTTCATGTGGACTTACTTGAAAAGAGGCACCAGAATCAACAATCCAAGAGCAATCACCATATGCAAAATTTAGGTAATTGTCTTCTCCAATAAGAAAAAGATCATCGTCAACGACGACGACTGTGGTTGGAGAACAATCCTTCTTCTTTGGATCAACTAAGTTTGGATGGACAATTCTGACTTTATGATATCTCTTCAGAGATCTGCATTCAAATCTCTTATGACCTTCTTTGCTACAATAATAGCATATTGTTCTTGTGTGATATTGAGAATGACCTTTGGCTTTGCTTTTGTTTCTTCCACGAGATTCATTTTTCCCACGGGTTTCACCTCTTCCTCGCTTCTCAATAACATTTGTTTCATGTTAAAAATTTGTACCTCTTTCTTTCGTTCTAGATTCTTCATTCAACAAATTGTCTGAAATAGTGTTCATTGAGATCTTCCCATCAGGGATTGAGTTACTGAGCATGACTACTAGTGTGTCCCAACTCTTAGGCAACGAACTGAGTAGCAAAACTGCTTGCAACTCATCCTTAATCTTCATATCTATCTTTGTCAATTGATTGACAAGACCCTTAAATGAAATTAAGTGCTTCATCATACTTTGACCATCCGTGTAGTCAAGTTTTACCAGTCTTCAAACAAGAGATGCTTTATTTCTTGGAGTTTTCTTTTGAATCAAGATTCAAGTTTTGACCATAACTCATAAGCATTTGTGTATGTGGAAACATGCTCAAACAAAATTCTATCAATATACTTTCGAATCATTGCAACATTTTTTCGATTCAAAAGTTCTCAATCTTTATGACTCTTACCTTCTGGCTTGTCTATGAAAGAAATGGGCTCATGCATATCCTTACAATATAAGTGATCCTCCATCATGGGCTTCCAATAGAAATAGTTGTTTGTTGTTAACTTGAACATGTCTCCATCATAAATGGCTCCTTCCATCTTGTATCAGAACCAAAATCTAATACCATTGTTGGGAAAATCAGAATTAATTCTCCCTCTTTGGTGTAGATACAAAATGGGTACTTGCAAAAGCAATAAGCAAATAATAGAAAATAGAGCAAATAGAATAATGACATTGAGAATTTTTAACGTGGGAAAATTTCCTCAACTTGAGAAATAAAAACTCATGGGACCTAGTCCAAAAGATGTCTCCACTATGAAAATAGGATTACAATATTTGTTTCTCTCACTCTGTGAGGATAACACTCAATCTCGCCTAACAAGGATGGAATACAACGTCTCTCTAGCCTTTCAGTAGGATTTCTAATCTCACACTATGGTGGATATCAACTCTCTCTTTTACTCTCTATGTTGCTCTCCTCACTTGCTTGCTTTTATCTTCCTCACAAGTTCCCTTTATATAGAGAATGAGATGAAGGCTTATCACATAAAGAGATAGTGGGTAATTAAATCTCATCACATTTTCAAGAGAGAGTTATAATTCCAAGACTTTTGGAATGACCATCATTGAATTTATTCAATGGATCAGTTATCAAGATTCATTGGTCATGGTCCCCATTAGAATAAGGAGGGATTCCCAACAATCTGAGATTTTTTTAAGGAAAAAATTGTGATAGAGTTGAGTTATAAACGAACAATACCTTGAAAAGCGTTATTAACTCTAACGATATTATCTCAATGTACTTAAGTCAGAACATTGATGTCGTTTATGGGAATCAAAAAATGTTTCAAAGACAAATCTTCATTCTCTAAAAAAATGGAAAAATGGTTTCAAAAACAAATCTTAATTTCCTTAGAACTCGACTAATAATAGACTTTTTCTAGTACGTCCAATAATGTCTCTCGTCTATCTCGGATCGCTTAGAAATCGATACTAATGACAATTTAAAAAAATATTTTTTTCCTAACTTTTCGAAATTATCATATAAAATGCCGGACTGCATAAATATATGAAAATGGAAAAATTGTTTCGAACACCAGAAAAAGACTTTCAATATAAAACGGTTAAACTGCCATGAATTGAACTAACTCAATCAGTAGTAAAATAAAGAAGACTTAGAGAATGTGCAACAGCATAAACAAGCACATCACATCATTTGCGATTTATATACGGAGAAGATTGAGCAAACAATATGTATTTACAAGAAAACAGTATATACGAAGCAGCCTTCAGTATTGTTTCAACCATTTACACAAGAAAACAGAACATAAATTGAAATCAGAACTCTAACATATTTGATAATGTACTTCAATAATTAATACTAGTGAAAATACACGTGTTATAAAAAAATTGTATTCACATTTTTTTATTATGCTATCTTATTTTAATGAGTTGAGTTTAGTATTTATATTAATTTTTAAATTTAATAAATGTATTTAAAAACAATATTTGTTCTATTATTTTCTACATTTAATATGTATGATTTATAATTTGAATGAAAATAATGTTGGGGAATGATTAACATAATTTTACTCTCACTTAACTTTTAATCATAGTTTTCTTTGAATGCTATTATGAATAAATTTTTGGTTTTAAATAAGATTAATCTAATTAGGTTTATTTGGACCTAAGAAGTTATTACTGTTAATCTGGAATTTTTAGTCACAATAGATGTTTAATTCATCTTATAATAGACGATCTAGTGGTTATATAGGAGTATACAGTTTGGCGACTCATATGCTAAGGCATAACTAAAGAAAACACCTCAACAACATAAAGTTCAATAAAAATGAAGGTGAATGAATAATTTGATGTGAATGTCTTAGACTATACAACTTGATAGAAGCATTTGTTGCATTGATGCACATGTCTCATAGAAACATTTACTAATGTGGGTGGGCCTCATCAATGAAAGTCCAAGTTACTTCTCTAAATCAAAAAGGAAAACAAATTATGAGTAAAAGAATTAGAGAATAAAATCTATAATATATCATAAACAGAATTGAAAGCAAATCATATAGAAAAAACAAAGAAATAGAATATGTAACAAAATAGGAAACAAATATGAAAATTTTAAAAAATTGAAAACTTAGAAATAAAACAAACAATATCTCAAACAAAATATAATTCAAAATCCAAGAAGAAAAGTAACTTTTAAATAGATAGAAGCTTTGAGGAGAAATTATCGAATTCGACTTTGGGAGATGCTCATAGAACAAAGCATTTATGTTTTCTTATTTTCTTATTTGTAATTCTTTCATTTTGTCTTCACATGGAAGATTAAACTCTTCTAGATTGATTCTCTTGTGATTTCGCAATGAATTATGATATTTTGTACAATTAAAGTTTTATTCTTTAGTGTAACTAGTTGCGCTAGATGATATGGTCTTTTTGAGTTCTAATTTTTGTTATTGGAATTTTTTTTGAACGCATGTTCATGATTCAATTCAGTTCTTTAATTGGAATTCTTGTTTAGTTTGCATGAACAATCTCTTGTTTGATTAATTCAAGAGGTAAAAAACTAAAAAATCTTACGAAAGACACATAAAGACGAGTAAGATACTTAATGAATTAGTGGATGCATGTTTCGTTAATTAGATTCTATTGAATTGATTGATGCATGTTTGGTCAATTTGATCCTAATTCAAGATGGAATGAATAATGTACATGTCAAATGATGGGGAATTCATTGTTGAATGAACTTGAGACTCAATTTATTTTTTGTCTTCTTACTCTTATCTTTTATTTTCTGTTAAAACAACTACACAACCTTATTTTAATTAATTGTTCTTATTAACTACACTTGTTGTAGACAATATATGAAATCTGTCTTACTAAGATTAAAATTGAATTCATTAGGAGATGATTGACCGACCATTCTTAAGTTTTGTTCATCTCTTTTGTAGTAAAAAATCAATTTGATGGTCTACTACTTGAACACTTTTATTTGATTGAAATGATATCGATCAAGGAGTAATATAGATCATGAATTCGTGTACAAGAGAAAAAAAAAGAGCATAATTGTATTATGAAGTAGTTGAAACTCATGTAGTTATTTTTAGTGGAGGTATAATTTACTATTTTTTTGGGATGACAATTGCCCTACATTGGCCCGTCTTGTGTAGAAAATGCAAGTTGATTTTATTGGCCTATCCCGTATAATTGCTGACTCGCGGGCCAACTTGCATAAGAAATGTTTTGTTTAATTAATAAAAAATAAAATTTTGAATAACTTTGTTTTTTGTTTATTAATTAATTATTTTTCTTATTTAGATGAATTAGATAAATGATCTCACAGTATTTCTCACGACACATGCGCGGGTAAGAAAACTTATTATGATGTTATGATTTTGAATGAAATTTGAATTTTAATCGTAATAATAAATTGACTAATAAAATATTTCATTAAAGATATACATTTTTAAGGTAATACATGTAGATACATGATTACTATTCTAATTTGAAAAATATTATAATCTATGCATTTCAAAAGACAAAAAAAAAAAACTATTAAATATTAAAAACCATTATCGAATTTCGTAAAGATATTATGAATTATGGATTGAGAAGAGTTTGTTTCCTGTACTTCCATACCTTTCTTCTTGCATCCTATACTTCAAACAATACTCAAATTATCCTTTAATATTTTTTATTTAATTCTTTTTCTTTAATTTTAGAATGTGTAATTTAGAGACTTCCCGAGTTATAGAATCTGAAAGTTGATATTTGTGTTTTAGATTGTACAATATTCTAGATTACACAAACCAAAATACAAATTGTACTTCATATTATATAATTTGGAATGAATAATTTTAGAATTTTTTAGAATATGAGGCAGCAGGAAGAAATTATAGGACTGCAAAAAAAATTTATAGATTTTTAAGATATGTGGGTCCGTCTGTCCTATTTCGCACTAAGCCCAAACAGACCGCAAGTTATGTAGGATGAACCTAAATGGGTCAACAAATTGAATTAGACAGTCCATTCCGCATGACCCACCGCATTAACATCCCTATTTTTTTATTGTTTTGATAGATCCGTAATAATTACATAATTCAAAATTATGTAATTTTTAAAATTTAATGAAAAATAGACAAAAGTATAAAACGTGTACACAAAAAATAAATAAAAAATCTATATATTATTGTAAATCTTTATTATATTAAGACGTGCTTCCGTATATGAGTATTCATATTTCTATTACACTAATATATATATATATATATATATATATAATTTTGTAATTTTTATAGTTTTAGTATTTTTATGAATAGTTAATTGAAAGATAATAAAAAAATTAATATGTATATGTATATAATTTTGTAAAAATAGTATTAAAAAACTATATAACCATTATTTTTAAAAGGAGAAAGTTATTTAATTATTTCAAATAAAAAAATATTTAATTATTTATTATATTAAATAAATAAATTATGTTTTGTTTATTAAAAGATAATAACAAAGAAAGTTACCAAATGTGGTATCCATCTCAATAAAATGGCATATATTATAATTGTTTTAGCAGAATTCAACTATCTTAAATAAGGTGAGTCATCTCATTTTTCTTAAAATTAAATTCACGGCCATAAAGTTTTTAAAATAATAGAGAAAATAAAAATTAGTACTTTTTCACTTCTTTTTATTTGTCTTTTAAAATTTTCTATATAGAAAATAATAAATTTTCTTGATTTTAATAAAATAGTCATAAATTTTTGCTTCATTCTTTTTACTTTCTGCACCAAAATAAACACATAATATAAATTAGTTAAAGATTAAGTAAAGAATAGGAATACAATTGAAAAAAAATATCAATTTTATCTTAAACCTTAAAATAATTAATAAATAAAAGTAAAAAGTTTCAAAGAAATACAATAAATAAAAAAGTGGTGGGGATACCAATTTTACCTCATTACCTTCTGTTTTTTATTGTTCCCCAAATAGTAAACATACAATTGCACACACAAAAATATCAATGTATAATGAATTGTTACTTAGATATGATTGTGATTTCATTTTCAGAAAATACATTGGGATATAGGTGACTAGCTTTCATTACCTTTCTGGAGACTACTGATCTTCCAAGAGATTAAACATCTTCTTCAGTGTGGTTGGTTTGTCACTTTGCCATGAACTTTTTATGGGTTTGTCTTTGATGAACCAAGTGTTATATAAAGTGCTTGTCCACTTTTCATCCTCTCTAAGCAACCTCTTCTTTTTTTTGTGCCTTTACTTCTCTTATTGGTATGTTCCCTTTACCATTTCCATTGTTTTGCATCTTTCTATTGAGTTGTGCATGTTCTTGTAGATTTGCATTGTTGGATAATGCTTCTAATTTAGAATTGTCAAAGGAGGAAATTCAATCTACTTCAAACTATTATAAATTAGTATGAGCTTAGATGTGTTATCCTCCCAATTTCTTTTACATATATATGAATTAGTATATAAATAAAAATCACTCATGAAATAGAAACCAATTTTTAGAAACAAAAAATAATTAGTTGTTATAGTGATAAGATTAGAGATGATTTTATAGACTAAATTTTTTTTGGTTTCTAAATTAGTTTCTATTATTGTTAAATGGTTTCTAAATTGGTATCTAATTAGCAACCAAGATTTTTGCTACCAAATTTAAAAACTAAATAATTGGTTGTTAAAACCTTGGTTGCTAATTAGATACTTAGAAACCATTTAATAATAATAAAAACTAATTTAGAAACCATCTTTTTGTAGTTTCTAAAATGGTCTCTAATTTAGTTAATATAACAACTAATTATTTTTGGTATCTAATAATTAGTTTCTATTTCATGTTTTTCTTGTAGTAAATATTGTTTTTTAATTTTATTATATTTTATAATCCTAAAATTTCCGTATACCAATCAAAATATCTTGACACTTTTAAAATATCTTCTAATGATTCGTCATTAATAATGAACAACTTAAATAAATTTATCAAGCCGTCTTTATCCATTATCTAAATAAATGCATTTTTTTATAAAAGAATAAAATAAAATTAAAGAGTATTTTAAGAATATTTCAATCCTTATACACAAAAGAAATCATATTCAGAAGGGTATTCCTAGTCCCTCCAAAGTTACAAACATTTTTTTTCTCCTATTCTAACTTGTGTTAAATTGACCATCATCTTAACCCATTTAAGAAAATTAAGAAGATAATAAAAAATTAAAAATTTAAATAAAAATAAATAAATAATTTAAAATTTAAGTTGTATTATTAAATTTTAATTTTAGATATAAGTATTTAAAATATAAATAAATAAATATAAACTATAATATATGTATGTTTTTTAAAACGTAATATTATCTTTATTTTTTAATATAATCATTGTTTTACAATGGGAATACATGGATTCTCAGCAGTTTGGTGCTATACATATATGTCGTACACGTTAAAGGGTAATTTTTCATCAAGTTTAGATTTTATAATTTCATTGTTTTATATCTCTATGTATAATATTACAATATCAATGATTGGTAGAAGTTAGTGTTCACTATAAAGCCATTCCCGTCCCAACTTAGTCATGTCCATTAGTTTCACACTGGTTGTAGTTTATCAATTTCTATAACAGGATTATGAATTATTATATTCTTCAGGGAAATATGAGTGAACTGTGCATAAAAATAATGTTGGAATAAATCGATTAAAATCTGATGAGTTTATGCAAGAGGATCACCAACCAATTAATAGAATTTTCTTTGCAGGTGCAGAAATTATGAGTCCAAAGAAATGGTTTAGGACGATTCTTAGGTTGAAGAAACGGAAGGAAGATAAATCGGAACAAGCTAAGGTTATTTCTTTTTTTGTCTATACAATATGATATTATGATATTGGGTATTCTATAAGGGTCTGTTACTTAGGTGAAGAGGGGAATTTTAGTATATCAATACGTAAGAAATGGTCAATTAAAACTGTGTTAAAGTTTTTAGACGGTCCGAATTTATTTTAAAATATAGTATGGTTTCTCTTCAATGTTTATAGACGGTCCGAATTGAAATTCATTAATACTTCAATGTTTATCTTCTATAGCCGCATATAACCGCAGAAAGTGTTGATTCTCTTATATTTTTGTTTGTGTGATAGAAATTGTAAGTGAATTTGTTGAACTAAATGATATCGTGTGTGGAATCGTGATAATTTTAATAAAAGATTATGAGAAATTAAAGTAACATGAAAAATGAGAATGATATCAAATTTTTTTAGGTGGAAAATCCCTTTAAATAGAGGTAAAAAAAAATCAGCGACGAGAGAGTCTAAATTTCCACTATAATGACACTGGGAGTACAATGAATTCTTCTCAGACTAATAGATAAATAGCTCAAAAACAAATTTTCTCTATATGGGTTAAACACTTACACCCAAGAGAAGAAATAAAGAGCATAAAAGGAAAGAGGAAACAAGTGTATATGGTTGTTTGTTGGATTACATTGTTTGAAGGAAACCACTATATATAATGGTTCTAAGAAAACGGTAACTAACCTCCTAATTATGTCAAGAAAACGGCAAAGGCGAGTCATATCCCACAAAATTATTAAAGTAGTTGTTCTTGAAATGTATAGTATTACCATTCTTGACACATCTGTAGCATTCTGAATTCTCTCTGCCACACTTTTGAGTAGGTGCAATCCACCCCTGAAAAATCAAACGAGTCCTCGGAGGAGAAACAAGAAGAAACTCATGAAGAGTCTAATAGCATTCCCAGTGAAGGTTTGGTGCTACAAGAAAGGGCACTTCCCACCAGGTTCATACAAGATATTGCTGCTACTCGGATTCAAAATGCATTTCGTGCACTTCTGGTACATAATCTGCAGCTCAATTTTATTTTACCTTCTGAATGCAGTGCTGCAATAATAGTGGACTAAATAGATAAGGATATTTTTAAATAATTTTCTCCATAATTACTTTTCAGAATTGTTAAAGTTCTATCATATATATATCTAAATTCTTAATTTTAACTTAAGGGTATGATAAACATGCCCATGGTGACTGTTGAAAAGAATCAAATCTGCACAGTACTGCTCCAACCGTGTTCCATTAGGGTAAAGCAATGAAAAATCAACGTTTGGCACCATCTTATGAGCACTTTCTTTCTCCCATCTGGTTTTTAGATTCATTTGTTCTTCATAAAGCCTTTTAGCCTAAATTTTATGAAGCACTCTTCTTTGTGTATGAAGGCAAGAAGAACATTGCACCATCTAAGGGATACTGCACTGGACTACACAATAATCATTGCACCATCAAAGGGAGCAGTGAAACTTGAGGCTACGATTCAGGATCACATGGCCAAAGAACAGACAGTAACTGCACTAAACTACATACATCTTTGGAGCAGAATGCAAGAGCAGATTAAAGCTCGCAGACTCCATATGCTATCAGAAGCCAGGATTAAGCAAAAGAAACTAGAAAACCAGTTAAAACTTGCGGCTAAGATTCATGAGCTCCAGGTATTCCTACTCTCACCTTCATCATGTTTCTTGGTTTTTGCACGAAAGTATTGCAATTTTTTTTACAAATTATGATTTTGGGTAAGAAAAAATTTCTTTTAGGAAAATGGATACACCATGTGAACGACTTAAAATGCAAGTCATATCCCAATAAATATGACTTTAGGTCAGAAACGTGAAAGTCGTGTATACTACTACGACTTTTCTAATTTTATTAAACTGAAGTTGTATGATATTTTGACAATTTTTTGAAATTAACTTTTTAAGTGAAGTTGTATGTAAGAGTCGTACGAATTTAGTTAAGTGTAAAACAACTCTACAACTTTAATTATATTATTTTATAAGATCGTAATAATCAAATCAAGTATAACTTTCATTTTAAAATCATTCACATCTACTATTTATCCATTTTAATAAAACAAATATCCAAAATCGTAATTTGTTTATCCATTTTAATAAAACAAATATCTAAAATCGTAATTTGTGAAAAGAAATTAGACTACTTTTGTGAAAAAACCTTTCTTGCTTTCAACTTTTATTAACTAAAAGTACCAAACAGACCATTGTCCAAATCATTCTCTTTATGAAGAAAATATGTTTTTGTGGTAAATGTATATGCCAGGAGGAGTGGTGTGGAGGTTCTGACACAATGGAAGAGATAGTTTCCAGGATACATCAGCGAGAAGAAGCAGCATTCAAACGAGAGCGAGCCATGGCATATGCCTTCTCTCATCAGGTACAAAACTTCAACATTTTTTCTTCTCTTAGGATTGTCACTAGTCTTGGTTTATTGATAAAACTTTATGTTTGAAACATATGCATTATTAGTACAGAAGGTTTTTTGTTACCAACCAATTACATCTTTAGTATGACTTTAATCAACTTTAAATTTTTATCAACAAATGTCTGCATAAGTATTCATGACAGAAGAAAAGGCAAGAAAAGAACAAGTCTTTCCCATACATAAATCATTTGTATTGAAACTTTCCCATTTCATTTTGAACATAGAATTAATTCTGAATTAGAAAAATTTATTTTATATCCACCTTTATAAATTTGAAACTCTTGCTAAGACCTTTATATGTTAGATGTTTTTCATCCATTTTGTTTATTCTGTTTATATTAGGGTGAAACATTTTTGTTTTCCTTTATGAAAAACTGACCCCAGTGGTGTGATTGGGCCAGTGGAGGCCCAACTGCAGGCAGTATTTGGGCCAGGCTATCTACAGCCTTGGGAAAGAAGGGTGGGGTTGGAGCTGGAAGGAGAGGTGGGTAGCAGCCCGTCCATGGGAAATCAGGGTTGGTTTTGCAGCTGACCCCATGACAAAGAAAAGCAGTGATAGCAAAGTGCCATTGTCTAATTCTGAGTTGTCAAATACAAGGCAAATTCTGAAAGGGAAAGAAAACAACATTCCAGATCTGTCTAAGACCAATCTAGCCAAATAAATCACGCTGCCTTCTCTCTCATCTCTGCTGCTCATTAATCACCTTTTATCATTCTATTTTTCTCCTTCATTTTATCTATCCTTCTTCTATTTTAAATGTGTTTTTAAAAAGGATTAAGATCATACTTAAATTTTAATTATCAATTTCCATTGTCGTATCTTATTATTTTGAAGATTACACTTCTCGAAGTTATCATATACATTGTCGAAGTAATCTTATACATTGTACGTGTCATAGCGAGATAATATAACCGTTACAGCTATATAGTTGCAGCCGCATTGCTGATGACACTTTGAAAACCTTGACCTTTGGGTAAAATTACATTTTGGGACCATTTTTCAAGGTAACAGAGGTTTGAATGTTGGCCAGAACAAGTTCTATGGTCATTGTACTAATATACGAGATGAGAAATAATTTTTCTTAGAAGATAAAATACCCAATTGACATTTTTCAATGACCATCATTGAAAATATTTATTAGACCAGAACACAGAACAAAAGTATGATTTTTGATCCCATGTCAGATACCTTCTGTTGTTTCTCTGGTTTGGAGTAGCATAATTAGGTCTCTGATGCATTTAATAAATATGATTGGATGATGATTTCCGGTAGTTTAATAGAAATAGGACGGTGAAGGTGTGTGGTGTGATTGATATTCATTAAGTACTTGCCACTTTCCACACATAGTAACCTGAGTTGTGTGATGTAGGATGGGTTGATGACCCACTAGAATTTTGTTTTTGATGTAATCTACTTATCAACAAACTTGCAGCTGCACTAAGAACCGAAAAACAATTGCCAAGATCTTGAGAGAACAAAGTTTTGTTGTTTTTTAATTCGATTATCCCCCAGAAGAAGAGCATTTCCATGTTAACATTAGGAAACATCTTTGAGGTTTTGAGATTTGCAAGGTAGGGGACCACAGACAGGTATACAAGTATCACACTTTAGTGGTACCCATGAGAGTGAACTCTTTCATAATTGAGCTTGGTTGTGCTCATCAATAATCACCCTCTCCTTTTCATGGCTCCCCCTGCAGATGTTGTTTTTTACTTTTCCCACTTGTTCTTACCTATTAGGATTTATCTACTACTCAAATCATGAGTCATGATGGACTTCTGGCATAATGATAGCCCCATCCCCCCAAACAGTTACTTCATGTTACTGCTGTAAGGCTGAAAACCAAAAGAAAAAACACCTGATATTTTTCTAGAAGCCAAGATATTTGTGGTTCAAAATTATATGGTAGAAAACCATTCATCCTACACTGCAATTTAAAGCTTTCATTTCAAACTAGACTCACTCTCTGCATTAACTAAGTGGGTCATCAAAGATGAGTTGTGGATGTTTTCCTTTATCACGTTAAGTTTTATATTCCTAATCAAGCTTTCAGTCGCTGTCATAGCATACTAAACTAGCTGAAGAACAACAATTATGACATGTGAAAGGAAAAGCAGCAAACCATACTGAATTTAGGATGTTTGCCTTTTTACCAAGCTCGGAATCGAAATCAAAATCAACTTCACGCAACGCAACCATTTCTCCTTTGTCAACAGTTTTCTACTGTTCATCGACAATGACTTCTCAGTCAAATGCTCCCAAATTCGAAGCAAGAAAGAGAAAGGTGTAATGAAGCTGTAGATTTCTTTCCAATTGTTTTTGAAGATGAGGAAGCTAGTGTCTAGTGACGGGTGGAAGGTTGCACGAGAAAGTAGTAAAAAAAGGAACAAAACAACAATCATTCTAATGCAAAGAGAACCCTCTTTCGTTTCCTTGATATGACTTAGGAATCAATAAAACAGTAATCATGCTACTACGTTTCTTTTTCACCACACTTTCTACAACATCAGATGAGAAGAAAGAAGTGATGCAATAGACAAATAGAAAGAAAAAATAAATCTAAAAAAAGTGTTATGAGAATACGATTACTTCCAATAAAAGACCATCAGTTTTCTCTCATTTGAAACAGCAGAACAACATTCTTACTTACCAAGCCAACAAATCGAAGCAAGATTCTCGTGTCGGCTTATTTTGTTTTACCCTGTTTTGTCATGGAGAGAACCCATTATTCTGCATCTGGGTCTGCACTAACTAGGAAATATACAACAACTAAGAGCAAACTAGTTCTTTTATTCAGCGAGAATGTTTCTCAAATCACTACAATAGAGTAGAAACGGAAGAAATACAGAGATGACAAAGTCACTAACAAAGGGAAACATAGCAAGAGAAATCAAATACAGATGAAACCAAATAAACAAAGTACTGCATGTTCTAGTTATTAAGCACGCAAAACACATAAAACATAAAATACCGAGGGATGCGAAGACCTGAATATCCGCCTCAGATTTTCTTCATTCCCACGGCATAGGCCATTGAAATCAACACATCAAGAAATCCAAACCCAACTCTCTTCAATTCCCATTACAGCTTGAAAATTCATTCACCCTAATACTCCAAAAGCAGGTTCTCTTCATCAACTGGATCATCTTCAATGCAACCCACAAACCCTAAAATAACATGAACAAAAATTACTGAGTAACAGAAATGAACAAGGAGGGAACCCTGCTGAGATTTCAAGAATTGGGTCGTGAGAGAGAACCTCAGGAAGAACAAAGTTGGGGTTTTTATGTGTATTAATCAATGGCGAGAATCAGAGGAAGCAGAGGACGGCTTGTCGGATACGCCGTCGTGTTCCTCTTCACCCTGAATTCGTGCTGGAATGCGGAAGCCAGAGAATCCACCACCGGCGGAGAAGCCGCCAGCGACGGAGCCCTGGTGGATCAGCGACGAGAGGTAGTGATGGTTGTGGTGGTGGTGATCGACCGAAGGGTCTATCCAAGCACGAACTGAAGGGGTGTTACTGGACTGAAGGGGTCCCCTCTGAGAAAAAAATTGGCCAAACGCCGGCGCCGGCGTGTTGAACACAAACCCACCGCCATGGCCACTGTTGCCACCAAAGAGAAACCTATGCTCCTCCGAGTGGTGGTGCTGGTGCTCCGACCAGCCGGAACCGCCGTCGAAGCCGAGCGTCGCTCCGGCGAACAGCACAGGCTCGTGGTGGCTCTGAGGCTCTTGCTGAAGCATGATAGGGTCCTGAAAGGACTGCAACGACAAACGAAGATCTTGCTGCCTCAAATCCGGTGCCGGCGGAGGGTAACTCTGAAATGACGTCGTGGTAGCTTCGACGGGAAAGAAAGTCTTGATTGTCTCAGCAATGTTATCAGTGTCCAAAGACGGTGGCAGAAAACCCGGACCACTGTTGTACTTGCTGTTGCTCATGTTAGCATTTTCACTCTCCAACTGTTGGTGAGAAAATTGTTCTTGAACTCTGGTAGCGCCGGAGACAACGTTGCTCTCGCCACGGCTGCCAAAGGCTATTGGGTCTTCTATAGAGAGAGACTTGTTGTCGCGGAGGACGATTTCCTGTTGCTGAGGCGGTTGCATTGACGTGGCCGTCGGGTTCCACGGTGGGAGCTCTGCGAGCTCGTCGATGGCCGCCTTAGCTTTTTTTATGAGCCAGTCCACCGCCTTGCTGGGGCGGTCATAGCCGAGGCGGTCCTGGACGTCGTAGAATTGGATGGCGGTGTGCGCCGCCAGGCGCACACGGCGGTCTCTGGGGCCTTTTGCAGTGCAGACCTTGCTGTGGCGGTCCTTCCGCCCGGTGGAGCGGACAATGTGGCCGCCTTGCACCTCCACGATCTCGCCGACGCCGCCGCCTCTCATCGTCGATCTCGACGGTGTTGCTGTTTGGTGAAGGAGAAGGTGGTTCTGTGATTCTCCCATCTTTCTCGCATGTTCGGTTGAAGTAAGCGCGGAAGGCGGTGGTGGAAGAGGAGGGAGGAAAGAGCGTTTCTTTGGTAGCTGAAGTGGGTTTAAGAGCTCCGTGTTGTAAGATTGTTGTTCATGTTGTCGTTGTTGATGATGGAGGTGTTGAAATTGGTGGGTATGAGATTGGTGTTGGTCATGTTGCTTTTCTCCTTCTTCTTCCTCCTGGGTTGTTACATGTATTGTGTTGAAGACCAGATTTTGATGGTGAGATTGATGCTGAAGATGAAGGTGATGATGATGATGATGATGATGGTGATTCCTGTGAGGATCCAGAGTCAGAGCCTTGTTGGTGTTGAGATTTTCCTCTTCCAGCTTTTGATGAAGCCTTGCACTTATTCCTAATGGGTTAATGATTCCTTACACTCCCAGCTTTGTTTGTTTCCACTCTCACCTTCTTGTTGCTTGTGCAACTGCCACAACTCTGAAACTTGGTTCTGCTTCTTCCAAAAGTTCATGCCATTCAATTTTCCCACTTCCATCACTCTCTGCCAAGCAAACTAAACTAAACATAACCAAACCAAGAATGTTATAGCAACACCCTTTTCAGCCTAACCCATCTTTTCTCTCAGTGTGTGTGTTTTTTTTTTTTTATCTCTCTCCACACAGCAGTTTTTGCCTTTTTGCTAATTGAGCTCCTTTTTTACACTTATGTAATGTAGTAACGAAAGTGGAAGCAGAATACGGTTGGGTTGGTTAATACCCTCTTGGTCTTGGGCAAACCACCTTAAGTGGTGTCGTGTTGCAAAGTTTTGAACAGATTTTCCTCCATATAAGAGCACATAGGCAGACAGGAGATAACAGTTATAGGGAAGAGGAATTCATTCTGGCCCTATGGGAGGCCTTCTTGATTGCAGTGGTAAAGGTGACAGTGTTTGGTCGGAATGGAGGTGTTAAATATCCGTGACTGCATCACTGCCCCTCTTTCAGATGTTGTTCTTATACCACGCTACACAACACACTACACTACACACTACACACTACACAACACACAACACACCACATAATACACATCACAACCAACACCCAATTTTCATTCCCTCTTTCCACTTTCACCAATTCACTCAAACTTTCACTTTCTTCATTTCCTTTTTTTTTTTTACATGAACAAACCTTAAATATATTTACTCTTTTTATCATAAATTCTACCATGATATAAGGTCATTTAAACATTTAGTTAGGAGCTTAATTCCAACTTCATTTCTGAAAAAAAAATTAACTAGGAAATATTGGAAAACGGCTTACATATTTATATTAATATATACTAGAGTACTGATTATTTGACACCAAATTACTTCTATGTGTAATATAGAACAAAGGAAAAGTGGATGTCCAAAAATCATTTCTCTATATACTAATATAACTTCTTTTTGTCTACTCTTAAGCATGGTTTGAAAGATAAATTTATAAAGAAGTAATCAAATATCAAAAAAAAAAAAAAAAAAGTAAAGAATTAGTATAAATTGTCAGTTAATTAATAATATATTGAACGGAAATTGTTGGAATATTACTTGAGTTTGGTTATTATGGGGAAAATTCAAGTCAAAACATAAAAAAGAAGTAACTTTAAACTTTGTCCATGAATTTTGAGAATTTTACTTTTATATGTATAAAATAAAAATAAAAGGGGAGTGTGTTTGTCTAGATGCTCTTTGAGGGATAGATCCCTTACATGCCTCCACCACACCTTTCGAAAGGGACACCCTCGAAACAGCTTTTATGGTTTCTCTTTCTATCTTTATTGTTTCGCTTAAAAGCAACATAACCATAACATGGATGCTTAGATTTACTTCTACCAAAACTACCACACTCTCTCATATCATTTTTATGGATTAAAGGATGAAAAATTAGAAAGTAAAAAACATAAGGAGAAAAAAATATTTAAAATAAATATATTTTTTATTGTTAATATTTTTATTTATTTATTATTTAAGTATCTTTTTAATTATTCATTATTATAACAATTAAAATCATGAATATTAAATAAATATTTACGTTATAATTCATTATATTGCAAACATATATGTAACATAAATATTTAATTTATTAAAATATTTATATATAAAATTAGTTATGTATTAATTGTATTAATTATGTAGTTTGTAATGTATTTCTTCACATATATACATGAAAATATAGGCTGCCTTTTTATAATTTTTTTTCATATATACATATATATATATATCAATAAAAACAAATGAGTTGGGAGAAAGCATCTTTTCATTTTTTTTTCGGTTCTCTTTCTTTTCTAGAACTACACTGCGTGCCTACGTTTTTTTGTATGTTGTCTTTTTCCTTATAAAGTCAAATAATTTCACAGTTTTCAAAAATTATTTTAACTCATCGATCATAAATAGTTTTTGATATATATTTGCCCATTAGTTATTCAAATTTAATTATACATGCTTTACCAAGCACATATTTATCTTTACCATTCAAATGTTATTATTTTTTAAATTTAGTTTTTAGCTATGTTTATTATTAATTGTTGAAGATCTTAAACTGATTAGAGATAAGTCAATTCATAATGTGTAAATTTTACTTTTATAATTAGTTTTGTAAGATTAAATTAGGTTTAATAAAGTCTATTTTTTAGCGGTAGATATCTCTCATCGACTAGAGATAAGATCAATTCATAGTATATGTCTTAGCGAGAGTTTGTCGAACTTATCGTGACACTTGTTATGAGACCACCCATGAATATATAGTGTCATGCACAAGTTGACGAGTCTCGACGTGAGGAATGTGTTAGAATTAATGGGCTAAACAAGAGGGAAGGGGGGGGGGGTTGAATTGTTTGTTAAAAGATTTTCGCAAAGATTGGCCAAGAATGAAAATTTATCAACAATCACAGAAAGAGCAATCATGGAAGCCAAACAATCAAAGCAATCAAAACTGTTTGCAAAAAAACAATCGGTTGAAATTTCGTTTTAACCGGTTGTTTATAGCAGCAGAGACAAAAATAAAATCAAACAGTTTGTAATGAGTAAGAGAGATTACACAATCAATTTATATTGGTTCACTCAACACCTGAGCTACATCCAGTCCACAGTAAACCACTGGGTATTCCACTAGCAATCAATCACAAATTACAAACACTCAACACCACAAAAAGGTGATCTTGACCACACAAGAATACTTACCCTCTTTGTTTTTCACACAACCACATTCAGAACAACCTCTGACCTTACAGATATACAAACTTACAAGTATAGAAAGGAAAACAATTACAAGAATCAAAAGGAATAGATTACACCTGGTATTTCAGGAAATCACAGAGCTCCTAAGATCAGTTCTTGAACCAATGCACAACCTATAGGCAATCTTGCAAAACTTTGAATCAAATCTCTTTTAAAAAACATTTTCAATCTCACTTTCTATGTGTTTTTTAATATGGAGGTTAATCAGATTTATAGCTCTTAAATCTAGTCGTTTTAGGCAGTTAATAATGAGCCAAAACAAATTCAAATCAATTGAAAACGTTTAACAGGTTTTTGTAAAGCTATTAAGAAATATGACAATCAACCGGTTGAAATGTCGTTTTAACCGGTTGAATTGGTTTAGAAAGTTAGTCAACCAAGTCAAAATCAGTTTGAAAAACCCTCAAACAAGCTAGGTGTAAAACAACCAACTAAACCTTGAAATCAACTAATTGTTTTTAAGTTGGCTTTGAAAAACATTTTTCTTTTTCAAAACAGATTGATTCAGCTTGTGCATAGATTAAGAATGATCTTTACAATAATTCTAAACATCCTAGAACTAAGTTTCAATCAAAGCAGCACAACACCAAGCTTTCTTCACAGGGTTTGGTTTTATCAAAGATTCATATTCTAGAGAATGTGTATTGCAGATCTTACATCGACTAAAAATAAAATCAATTTGTAGTATATAAGTGGTTGTAAACCTCACCTTACAAATTAATTTTGTAAGGTTGAGTTAGACTTATAATCTATTTCTTTAAGATTAATATTTTAAATTTTCAAGCATTTTACTAACTAACTTAGTGAAAATATTTCATGAATGTGTGGGATTAATGTGACACTAAATAATATTAAATACTCTTAAAATTATTTACTAGAATGAAATAAAATGAGTATAAAAATTTCACTTAACTAAAATAACATATTAATCTTACACTACAAGAAAAAATAGTTTTAATGGGGTTTATTTTTACATTATCCAGGGTTAAAACCTCTATTAAGTCATTTACCTAGGGTTGCAGTTTCCCCCGCTAAATCATCCATGGGGAACGTGTTTCCCGGGGTTTTTTTAAACCTTAGGAAAAGTCTTTCAGAACCCCTGTTAAATACCACGGGTTTAAGAACCTCTGTAAAATACCATAGGTTTCAAAACCTCCGTAACATACCACGACTTTCAAAATTTACATAAAATTACTTGTCATCTGAAATAACCTTCAACCCCATTTTCCATCATCTCTAACAATCCTCTTGATTTCTTTCTTCCACCGTAGACACACTGCTCTCTGACACAGCCTCAATGGTCGTCGACGGCAGTCCTAGCAAGGAATCGCAATTCAACCATACTTATGTCTATTATATCTAAGGAGACACAACACTAAATAAGACACTATATTCTTCTTACACCAATATTGTTTCTTCCATCACCTTACTACCCCAACTCGTGTCACAAGTCACTGTTACCTAGCTCAACAACAACTAGTGTTTATCACTTCTTTATATATATCCTAAATAGTTGCATTATCAGTTAGATGTGAGCTTCAAAACCATGTGTGTTATTGGCTATGAGGGCTTCAAAGATTGCAAGAACATATTGTGAGGAGAAATTAACTTTATCACTTCTCACTTTCACAGTGAATAATTATTGGATGCATTTTAAAATAAAAACCTTAATTTAAAATGTTTCAAATTATGAGAATTAAATATTAACAATTATAACTGAAACTAAAATTGCACATAAAATATACGTACATCAAAAGGGAAAACAAAATAAGTCATATTTTTTGAAGTATGAGCTCGTAAGAAACAAAACTAGGAATTATATAAACCAACTACCATCAATCATAAGAAATATGCAAATATTGTTGAAATACTTATTATACAAGATTAGTTGTTGAAATACTTATTATCCAAGATTATTTTGCTGAGTTTTTAAAATAAATTTTTGAAACTTTAGAAAACTTATTTGTAATGTAAAGTTACACTTTCAAAATTTTAGAGAATTTAGTTATAAAATATATAAATATATTAAAATATATAGTTTTTAATTATTTATTTATAAATAGATTTAATTATATTTATTTATTGAAGTTTGAAAATTTGTAGTGTTTTATTGAGGTTCTACAATAATTTTTTGGAATTTAACAAAGGTTAAAAGAACCTCCATTATTTTGTTGAGATTTTAAAATAACCTTTTGAAACTTAACAAAGGTTAAAAAAAACCTCCATTATTTTGTTGAGATTATAGAATAAACTTTTGAAATTTAATGAAGGTTAAAAAAACCTCTGTTATTTTGCTAAGGTTTTAGAATAAACCTTTGAAATTTAACGAAGGTTAAAAAAACCTTCGTTGTAACAGTATAAAAAAAGTAAAGAAGCAGAAGCCAAAGCCCCCGTCACGCACAAAACTTCTCTCTCTCCCTCTCTCTCCATATTCTATTCTCTCCCTCTCTCTTAATTTTATCTCCCAATCTTCATCTATTTTAGAATCTGATCAGACCACGTTGTAGTTGGCGAGTTAAGGAACATTTCTACCCAATCAGATTTTCAAACAGAGTAAGTTCATTTTTACTCTAAAGATCCTTTGTTCTCTATTTCAATTTCTCTTGCAGGGATGTTGTGTGTTTATATATTGGGTTGTTTGTTTACATATTATTTAAATTGGTGGAAATATTAGGTTTTGATGATTTACTATTAAAGAGTTATTTTTTTATGTCAAATAGACTTTTGACTGTTGTGGATCACTTTTTGAATGATATTGTATGATGAAAATCGTATGAAATTGATGTCACACATTTGGGATAATGTATGAGTTGTTATTTGATGGTACATTAAGTATGAAAAGCCTATGTTTAACGAAGATCCTCTGGCTTCACTGATGATCTAAGTCATGTAGACTAAGATATCAGGTGGTGAGAAGCCGAGAGGGAGTTCATACACACTGGGTCCCACTGTAGACACTCGATCTTGGATGTTTGAACTTACCCTGATCTTTTCTATTGGATTCGCTGGTAATCTTTGGGTCAGGTGTTAGTCTCTGGTAGGGCATACTTTATGAGTCTTCCGAAAGATGAAGTGAGATTGAAATGAAATCCAATGATTGTGATTGAAAATAGATCCATGTGTGGTATATATGAATGATGACATTGATATTGAAATTTTATATGACAACATTTAAAGAAATGTTTATAAATGATTTGTTTGATTAGTTTTTTTTTGCAAAAATTAGATAAGATATGAAATTTCTTTTCATTAGCTTACCCTTGTTTTTTCGTGTTGTGTTTGAACTGCGATGACTGTACTATGTACACGAGCAGATGACCATACAGGTGCAGGAGAGCCTTAAAGGTTTCAGAGTTTTATTTTGAGCTATGTATATGTAAATATTTGTATTTCTATAAGTCATAATCTTGTAATAGAAATATTTTGAAAAACTCTAAGTTTGTATAGAAATATGTAGAACATGTATTTAAATAGTTAGAAGTATTTTCGGGGTGTTATATTCGTTATTTAGCTGAGCTCTTAAAATAAACTTTTGAAATTTAACAAAGGTTAAAAAACCTCCGTTATTTTGCTGATATTTTAGAATAACCTTTGAAACTTAATGAAGATTAAAATAACCTCAATTAATTTAATCAATCGCTAGGATTATATTAACCTTCGTTAAATAACATCCATTAAAAACTTTTTTTAGTTTTATATGTATAAAGTGTGAAGTGATAATTATTATTTTGAAATACTTAGATAAAAAATCAAATTAAAAAAACATATTATTATCCAATGATAATTCATAAAAGACTTACATTTCGTAAAAGATTAATGGCTTATGAAATGAAGTTATATAATTTTCTTAAATAATTAATTGTAAGGATGAGTTTCTTTCTTATCACTAAAATTAAAACAAACTCTTAAATATTATATTTTTAAAATAAAACATATAATTGGATGTCACATCATCATAAAATTAGATATAATGTTGTTATTATTTATGAGTGTATGGATGGTGAAGATTTTTATTAGTTTCAAATAAATAAATAAATTTTTATTTTATAATATAAATTACTTTGTACTTTTTAGAATTAAAATTTTCTTTCATTACTCTTTATTTTATTTATAAAATATGTGTTATTTTTTTTATCAAGAATAAAATAGGTATAAATAATAATAAAAAATTATCTTTTGAGCCTATTAACCACAATAAACAATAAAGCTAGATGGACATTGAAAGATAAGGACGTAAAGAACATTTTGAAGTTAATCAAGTCCACTTGGAACTTAATTAAAGTTCAATCTAACTAAGTCAAAATAAAGGAAGAAAACTAAGCATGATAAGTGTAACACTAGAATGTGAAACATGAACCTTATCTTAGCCATTGATCTATATTTAGGTTTTCAAATTTCAATTTCCAACACCTTCTAATGGAAACTGTAAGGACATAAAAAATAATTTTAGAGTAGAAATGATATAATTAAAATGTTACTTGAATATTTTATTATTAAAGTGAAAAGTTCATATAAATAGAAAAATAAGTTTTTTTATATGGTTTGCACTTGAGCGAAAGTTGCTATTGTTAAGAAAAAATCCCTTCGCTTGAGCGAAAAATAGATTTGAGACAAGGGTTCAATTCTAGTACTATTTTCTCTTAAGTAACAATGGCTTGCACTTGTGTGAAACTTGCTCCTCTTAAGCGAAAATCCCTTTGTTTGAGCAAAAATAGACCCAAGACAAGGGTTTAATTCCAATACTATTTGAATTTAAGCGAAAATAGTTTGTGATTGAGCAAAAGTTGCTCTGCTTAGGCGAAAATTCGTTCTCATGAGTAAAAATAGACCCTAAAGTAGGGTAAGTTTTCTGTTATATTTTTGCTTGAGCGAAATTTTGTAGTTTGAGCAAAAATATCAATAGTTTAAGTAACAATGTTAACTTGATTTACATTCTTCACCCAAAATAAATACTTTAATTTGTAATTTATATAAATTGCAAGGTCAATATATACTACCTTGCTCAAGTTTGATACTTGTTTTAGAGTTGTTGAGATTGATCCTAAATCTTTCTTACATGCCTTATAAAATGACTCTTAGACCTCCCACCCCGCCTCGACCTTCCTTTGAGATGAACCAAATTCCTAGAGCCATAGAAATGATGGCTAGTGCAATTCGACAACAAAACATGACGGTGGCTCATAACCATCAAGCATTCTTGAATCATTGGGAGACTACTAAAACAACTGCAACCACTCCTTTTGTCATTCATGCCTAATACCAGTTGGGACTGAATGAGTTTGAGGCACAACCCTTTTAAGTTCATTGATAATGCTACTTTATACTAAGTTGATAAGTGGATTAGAGAAATGGAGAAGATTTTCAAGGCAACCTCTTGACTTGAAGATAAAAAGTTAGTATTTGTAATCTATATGTTGTCTGCTAAAGCAGAGTTCTGATGGGTGGGGACTCAACAGATAATGCAAGGCATGACTGAGGTATTAGATTGGGAAAGCTTCAACGTGAGGATTTTGGAAAAGTATTTTCCAGATAGTGCATAGTTCACAAAGGAGGCAAAGTTCCTCAAGCTGGAACAAGGGAGATGTTTGTGAATGTTTATGCCACTAGGTTTAAATACCTAGCCAAATTCTACACCTAAGCTACCTTTGAGGCTTGGAGACATGAATTGAAAAAGTTATGCGTATAAGGGAGTTTCCTACCTTAGTAGAGAAGGCCAAGATGGTAAAGACATTAAAGAAAGATGACAACATGGTAATCAGATCACGTGTTGGAGATTCTTCTAGTAAGAAAACCAAGATACATCAGTAGAAACCCTACTCTAGGCCTCAACAACACAAAGAAGATGCTTTTACACAGCCACACCAACAACATCTAAAAAGAATCATATGTTTCCACTATGGTGGACTACATTGGAGGGGAGACTATCCTCAACTTTCTTTAAAAAGGAAGATTTTTACTTGTAAGAAGGGAGGACATTTATCAAAAGATTGTCCTACCAAGAAAAGGAAAATTCCCATAGGTGGTTTTCAACTAGGAAGAGGAGAGGGTAGTATGCCCTAGGTAGCTGGAAGAGTTTTTGCTTTGGCAAAAGCAAAGGCTTCCCAATTAAGTAACTTTGTACAAGGTGTTTGTTTCATAGTTGGTATATGTGTGAAGGTATTGTATGATTTTTGAGCGACACACTCTTTTATGTCAAGTTTTTGTGTGGACAAGTTGGATCTGCTAGTTAAAGAGTTACCATTTGAATTTTTAGTCTCTACACCCACATCAGGGAAGATATTGACCTTGGTAGTTTTTTCTGAGTGCTCAAATGTAGCGGAGGAACGCATATTTAAAGTCAATTTGATATGCTTACCTCTTCAAGAGCTAGATGTTATTTTAGGGATGAATTGGTTATCTGCTAACCACATTCTCATAGATTGTGGTCAACAAAAGGTAGTGTTTTTAGATTTCAAGGAATTAAAGTTGATATATGCTTAGCAAGTTTGGAATGATTTGAAATATGAAGCAAAATGTTTTGTAATCTTAACTCATATAGGAATTAAGAATGAAAATGAGATGGGTGATATACTAGTAGTGAGAGAGTTCATGGATATGCTTCCAGAAGAAGTACATGGATTACCTTCTAAGAGAGAGGTAGATTTCTCCATTAATATGGTGCCTGGAGTTGGACCATTATCAATGACACCTTACAGAATGACTCCAACTAAGTTGGTTGAGTTGAAGAAACAAATTGAAGAGTTGTTAGAGAAACAATTTATTACCCCAAGTGTATCTCCATGGGGGCTCTAATGTTGTTGGTTAAAAAGAAAGATAGAGGGTCTTGGTTGTGTATGGATTATAGAAAGATAAATAAGTTGAAAATCAAGAACAATATCCCCTACCAAGAATTGATGATTTGATTAATCAACTACATGGGATAGTTGTATTTTCGAAGATAGATCCGAGATCTAGGTACCATCAAATTTTGGTAAAAGGTGAATATTTTCACTATGAATGTGTAGTGATGTCATTTGGAGTAACAAATGCCCCAAATCTATTCATGGATTACATGAATAGAATTTTTTGTCCTTTCTTAAATAAGTTTGTTGTAGTCTTCATAGACAACATACTTATATATTCAAGGACTCAAGAGGAACATCTTAAGACAATTTTGGAGATTTTAAGGGAGAAATAGATGTATGCCAAGTTGTCCAAATGTGAGTTCTAATTGAAGGAAATCAACTTTTTGGGCATGTGATATCAACTCATGGGATCTCAATGGATCCAACCTAGGTGGAAATAGTGCTTCAGTGGGAATGCCCTAAGACAGTTATTGAGATTATGAGTTTTATGGGTTTGGTTGGATACTATCAGAGGTTCATTGAATAATTTTCTAGGATAGTGGCACCTTTGACACAACTAACTCGCAAAGATCAACCTTTTGCTTGGACGAACACGTGTGAGTAGAGTTTTATAAAGGTGAAGAAAAGGTTGACTAGTGCTTCGATGTTGCTAATTCCAGATACAGGGAAACTTTTTGAGGTTTATTGTGACGCCTCACATAAGGGATTGTGGTGTGTTATGATGCAGAAGAAAAAAATAGTTGCCTATGTTTCCAGGTAACTCAAAGTTCATGAGAGAAATTACCCTACTCATGATTTAAAGTTGGAAACTATGATGATTGCTTTAAAAATATGGATACATTACTTATATGAAGCTCAGTTTCCGGTGTTTATGAAGCTTAGTTTCCGGTGTTCAGTGATCATAAAAGACTGAAATATCTATTTTATCAGAGGCAGTTGGACATGGGGTACAAAAGAGGGATGAAGTTTTTAAAGGACTACGATTTCCAGTTGATGTATCATCCAAAGAAAGCAAGTTTAGACGCATATGCTCTAAGTAGAAAGTCAGTTCAAGTGTTAGTTATGATGATTGAAGAGAAGAAGTTGATTGAGAGTTTAGATATTTTAACTTGGGAGTAGAGTTCCATGTTTACCATATTAGTTGTGGTAAGTTGACTATAACTAATGATTTCCTTAGGATGATCAAGGAAAAAAAAATCGTGGATCCTAGTCTTAAACATATTGTTGATTTGTTGGGTATAAATCAAGTTAATATTTTATTATGATAAAAGATAGGGTGTTGATTTTCATAACTAAAGTATGTGTATCGACTGATGAAGAGTTGAAGATGATGATTTTGGACTCTCTTGATACATTGAAATCACATAGATGAAGATGTTCAAAGATTGAGAGGTTAAAGGGGTTTCTATGATCTATCATATGGTGTGAGGAGAACGATATCAGGTGGATCATAAGAAATTTAGCTATGTCATATGAGGATGGATTTCTTGGTGTGGAGACTTTGTTGTGAGGACAACATAGTAAGTACAGGTGTAAATCTCTGAGTCTAATTTCAACGCATGAGTCTTTCAGAAGTAGAGTCAAATTTCTATATGTCAGTGGATTTCTGACAAGAATTGTGAATGTGATATGAGAATTGAAAATAGACACTTTATTGTTAAGTAATATGTTGTAATGTAAATTAAGAGATATAAAAAAATGTCTTGAATGAATCGATTATAGAATCATATTGAAAGTTTTAAAAATACTAGCTTACCCTACTTTCTTGTTTATGTTTGTCTTTAAAATATGTGATGATCGTGTGTTACATGCGAGCATGAGTTACAAGTGATGAATCTCAACAGTGAGATAAGGAATTTATATAAAAAATAGGGAAATATTTTTGTTTTATGATGTATTTATTTGAAAATCCCTATAAAATGAGATATTATTTTGTAATACAACATTACTAGCATGTAAATTATATGATTATATATATATATATATCTATATTAAATTTCATGATAATTATTAGGTAAGGTAACTATGGATGTTATAGAAACCATTCGACCATAAAATCTTTGACTAAGAGGACAAAAGAAGATGAAGTCTTGTGGAGGAAAACTTTATACTTGAAGAGTAGAATACAAGGAATTTTCTTCATTCTTCTTAGTCTTGGGCACATTGTATAGGTGTAGCTTCTCTTGTATTTTTCCTAAAATTTTTGTAGAGAGATATGTGGCCTTTATTTGGGCTTGAATAGTTTGACAGGAACACTAGAGAAGCATGGAAAATTTGGCCAACACATGAAGAAGAGAGCATGGAAGCAACACTTGAGAGAGACCATTTTTAGGCCAATTTTGTTCGTTGTAGCAAGGTAAGAAGGGATTTCGATTTTTGCTTCTTCATAGCCTTATTAGTTCCACATTTTTTTGTGATAATACTCCTTGGTGCATGTAAGACTCACCTTTTAATCAAAATTGATGAGCTTTAGTAATCTTCTTATTCTTGAAGTTGTAACACGGGAGTAATTTTCTTGGAAGAGATCAAACCAAGTCTCTTAAGAGACTTGGAAATTTTAAGAAGTTTTTCAAGTCGTGCTTCCATCATTTTGGCATTAAGAGTTGGAATAGAGGTCTACAAGAGATAAATCATCCTTTCTTTCTTGGTGAGTCTTGTTCATAAATCCCTTGTGTTTAAGATAGTTTTAAATTCTTTAATACATGTTTAGTTTCCTTCTTAGTTGATTCAAATTTTGCTTCTAATTGCCTTGAATCAATATCATGATCTAGGAATCTTTATTGCATGTTTTGTTAATTTCTTTTGTCATAGTTTGAATTTGTTTCTAGCATGTGTTACTTGGCTTTTAAGTTCTTTAGAGTCTTGTTTAGTTCATTTACTTGTTCATAATTTCATTAGAAGTTGTCCTAAACTTTTTACACAACTTTCCTAAGTAAAAAAGCGTGAAACCTAATTGATTTGGCTTGTTTTCTTCTTGATTTAAGTTCTCCTTTGCTTTTAGTTCTTAAGAAAAATTCTAATTTTTTTCCCTTTAATTACCTGTTGTACATTGAGACACTTTAATCCACTTTCTATGGGTTTTTAAGTTGAATCTCTTGCTTGAACACCATACATGCATTTGCTAATTGATTTGTACTTTAATTTGAGCCTTAGTTATGATTTATTTGCAAATTTGAATGGAGAAAAAGGAAATGCATGACCTTATGATATGAAAAAAGCGAGAAAAGTCTTAGAACAAAAGAAAAATAAAAGAGAAGAACCAAATACAAACAAAAAAACAAAATAATAAGACAACTCACATTATATTTTATATTCTTATATGCAATTGCTTGTTTTGCTACTTGTCTTATGACAACATCTTTGAGTGAAATTTTATTCTTAATTCCAACTATAGTTGGATGTGTTTTATATGTTCTTGATTTAACTTGTATTTTATTTTTGTTTTATTACTCATATTTTGAACCTATTTATTAGGTTTCTTTTGTGTGTCTTCTCTTAAATTTGTCTTAATTTTTGCTTGTCACTACTTTTGAATTCTTTGAGTTTTGTCATCTATATTCTTTCATTTGAAATTTTTTAATTCCTAATTGATCTTTTCTTGATTTTAATTTCTTACTCTTAATTGGAATTGAAAATAATAGACTCTTTCTTTGTATCTTGAGAAACTCACCTCTTCCTAAGGTAGCATTTTAGGTGTTGGTGCAAGACTTATTGAAGCTACTTTTGTGATGACCTTAAAGAGAAAAGGAAGTAAATATTGAAAAGTGGAAATACTTGAGAAGAAAGCACAATTGAGATTTTTAATGAAATGCATAAAGAAAAGCAAACAAAGGATTAAAGCATATTAGTGATGAAAATTTGCATCACAAACACTTAAATTCATCACTAAATTTATGGCAAATTTCGCATTTGTGTTGTAACTTGTTTTGTTAAGGAATTATGTTGCAATATTCTTATTTTTATGTTTTTTATTTCTTTTTGGCAAAATGTCTTTGGTAAAATCCCATCTCCCAAGTTAAAACATTGTAATAGAAGTGCTTAGACTTGTGGAAGTGTTATAAGGGGTTGACAAGTGTCATTTGGACTTTCACCTTAGAAGTTCATCTAATTTACTTTGAACTTTTTATTTTAAGTATTCATTATTAGCCTCTAACCCATGTTTAGCTGACCTTCCTTTATTTCTTAGGAGTACATGCATATATACACACACATTTGAAAATCTTTTGTGGAAAGTTTAGTCATCCATTTCTTTGAAAACGTTCCAAACTTTGAGAAAATCTTTTTGACAAAAAATGAGTAACCATTCTATACACTATTGACATTCTAGTGTGTATGGTAGTTATAGCGATGATAACTCTTGTTTTTTTTCCATATTTTTCTAGACTAAATGTACATCCTAGTGGTTTTTTTATGTTCTTATTTTATGTTTTTAACATAGATTTACATTTTTTTTGTAGAAAATTATGAAGGTTCAATTGACTCCAAAATGAAGGGGGTTGAATGGAGCCTAAACTCAATTCTCGAAGTATCACCAATTAAGTAGACAAATATTTATATCGGTTCACCCAATAGCAAGGACTACGTTTAGTCCCCTTAAGCAACCCGCTCAAGAGTCTTTCACTAATTATTCTTCATCTCTCCAAGTACACAAGTATTCTTACACCTCTTTAGGTCCACAAATATTCTTACACCTCTTCAAGTCCACAAGTATTCTTACACATCTTTAGGTCATCCAGTATTATTACACCTCTACATGTCACCAAATATTTTTACACCTTTATAGGTCACCAAATATTCTCTACCTCTCCAAGCAATCAGTTATAATCTCCCCTTGAGATCAATACCTCTTTACAATAAGAAACCACTCTATTGATAGAACAATGAAAGATCTAAGGGCATACTTCATAGTGTGAAGGATTTACAATGTCTTAGCACACAATCTAATCTCATAATTCTCTCTACAATAGCATATGTAAACTCTATAGCACAAATCTAATCACGCAACTAGAATCACATTTTTGCGCTTCTTGAAAGCTTGTTTTTCTTTATGTACATTTCTCTATTGTTCTCTTCATCCTCAAGGTCTTCATATAGTCTTAAGAAATGTGACTGTTGAAGCTTTGCGTTATTCATTCTTCGATATAGTTGTTAGACACTCAATATAGAAAATTTTGCTATAATTGATCTTTGTGCATCTTTGACGTGTGAGGAATTTCAAATTCTTTCCTCACATTCCTCATATATGAACGTTGTAGCTTTAATCTTCTTAACTTCAATATCTTGGTCAAAATGCATGTTGATCTTCTTCTTCAATGTGTTAGACACTCAATATGGTAAGTCTTCCTCTAATTGATCTTTGTGTGCCTTGAGCATGTGAGAAATTTTAAATTCTTTCTTTGGATACTTCAAATATTATAGTTTATACTTGAATTCTCTTTACTTGAATATCTACTCAAATCTCACACATTGATTTTCTAGCTGAATGCCCTGGACACTTGAAATGGAAACTTCTGCTATGATGCAATCTACATGTTCTTGAGTCATTATAAACATTTCAAAATGTTTCCTTGACTTTGTTTGATTTGAACGTTGAAACTTTAATTAGTTCTGACTCAAATAATTTCTTTTTCTGCACTATTCATGATCTTCCACGTAGTTGACGTTGCACATGTAAATATGTGCTTTGATGGAATCTTTGTGCGTTTGTGTCATGTATTTAATTTTCAAATACTTTCTTCATTTGTATGAACTTTGTTCGTTGAAGCTTGAACATCTCTTGAACTTGGATCTTCCTATATTTGCATTGTTCATCTTCTCCTTCGTATTAGACAATGAAATAGGAAACTTCATATACGCGTCTTAAATCCTTCGTTTCTTCTTGTTTGCTCTTCGAAGTATTTAGCCCGTTGTATATATCTATTTAAATAATCGTTGAATTATTTCATTCATCATTTGTGTGTATCTTGTTCATTTGCTCTATCATCTTTCCATTAGACACTGAGAAACGAAACTTTGTCTTTCATTTTTATTTGCATCTTTAAGTCCCTTTGATAATATTTGAAAACAAAATTAGTATCAGTGAACATTATAATTAATATAATAAAACATGGGTATCACTAAAAAGAATCTTTATAATATCTTCTAATTATTGAGACTTTTTTTCCAAGATTTTTTTCATCTTTAAAGCACTTTCAAAATCTTTTCAAGTTAATTAAATCATAAAGTTGTAGCATAATTACATTTAACCTGTATATTATTCAACTAAGCATATTTCAAAAAATTCTTTGATATAGAAAATATTCATGCTCTGTTTTTTTCAAAATCTTTACACTAGAATATTGTTCATAAAAAAAATTCTAATACAATCTTAAATTTAATTTTATTTGCCCAGTTGTATTTGAAACCATTTAAAACCAATATGGAAAATTCTTTTTATTCACTAAACATTTAAGCAAAGGTATTTGAGATTTTTCAAGTTCTCTATGTTACGTTCTCAAATAAAAAAAAAACATTCCAAAATCATTTAACCAATAATCTTATTTGAAAATAATGGTTTCTAAGATTTAGAAATGTCAAATAAGATTTGAAAACATAAATGCGATGTCATAAAATATTTTAAGAGTGTAAAGATTTAAGCATGGACACTTCCATGACGTACTAGTTCGTCTTACGAGTTGAAGATACTTGTATCGTCTAATATGTGTAATCTTCAGATTCATCTAATGACTTGTAAAGAAGTGCTTCGATATCGTCTACTTTGTGTATCCAAGGAGTTCGTCTGATGAGATCTTCTAATGAGTTTTAAGCACTTGGATCGTCTGATAGTCTTTTGATGTGAGCGTGTGCCATTGGTTCGTCTAACAGTCTTTTCTATTGCATCGTTTGATGTGTTTAAAGACAATTAGCCTTGCTCATCTTCTCTAATGTTTTTTTAAGCTTATACTGCACATAAAGGAGTTTTTCTATACCACAATACACCTTATACTGTTTGTTATCGTCAAAACATATAGACACTCATATCATGAGATCGTCTTATGGGTATTAGATCATCTACTAACTTAACAAATTAGAGTTGTAATAAATATGGTATAAAAACTGTGTTTTTAGCTGAAAAAATTGTATAGACCGTCTGATCAATTGATTCAATGATGATAACCTTTCAAGATGATATTTGTTGCAGTAGATTTCTGACTTATGGATCTTCAATGAAGATAATTGGACCATGAAGATTGGAAGTGTTGAGCTTAAAAGAACAAATCACAAAAATCTACTAAACTGGGGAAGTATTAGATGGTCTAGGAGCTGGAAGACAATATAGTATAGAAATCCTTTGTAATGTAGTTTTTCTTGGGCCCACTTCGATGCAATTGATTAGGCCCATCCATTTTGTATTTTCAAAACTTTATAAATAGGAAACTACAAACACAATTAACACCTACTTAGGCATTTAGATATTGAGACAACGTACTTAGGAGTAGATGGTAGTTAGTTAGTTTTCTATTTTTATAGTTTAATGTAATTTAGTTTTGTTTATTCGAGTTCTTCTATTTTCTTGTCTTATACTTTTCATTATCACTTTCACTTATGTAATTTTACATTTGGAACATAATTGAATTCTAGAAATGGATAAGATCGAATACAAAACTATGTTAGACGATATTATGTTGTCTTCTTCTTTAGAATTGTTTTAGAAATTTTGGTCTCGATTAAGAATTGTTTTCTTTGAATATACAAACTGATTGGTTCTATGTTTTCTTCATTAAACAAGTAATCCATATTTGGATTTATTAGATTCAACTCTTGAAGATGACTTGATCATGGTTTCTATTTGATGTTTTGCGTTTCTATTCAACTCTTGGATTTTTCTCTTTTCTGAAATTCCTTTAAACTTCTATGTTTACATTTCAATTGCAATTTTAATTTTAGTCATGCTCTGTTTCCAATTTTTACATTTTTAGTTCTTTAGATAGTCTATGCTTCAATTCTCTTATTTCTTTTCAATTTTTGTTTATCATTTCTTCCATTTACATTTATGCATTTTACATTCATATATTTTATATTCACATTTTACATTTTGCTTTAAATTTAGAATTTGAAATACAATTTTCTATTCCAAATTTTACAATTCAGTTTGAACTATATTATTTTGTCTGAATTGTACAATTCAAAAGTGATGTACTCGACTCAGAACATGACTTCTGAATATAAATTTGTATTCCAAATTATACAATTCATAAAGTTTTTATGTGAATAGAATATAATTTTCGAATTGTAAAATTTAGAATACAATTTTCCATTCCAAATTTTACAATTCCAACGTCATGTACTATACGTGTTAAGTGTATAACAGATTGACTTTTATGTAACTGCATGGGTATTCCTATATATACCCTTACACCTTATGTAATACTTGGTTTTTTGATATACATAATGAAATATAAGCCTTTTCTCTCTCTTCTGCTCACTTGACCTAATATGGTATCAAGAGCTCCCTGTTTTTCTTTTTTGTCATGTCTTCCGCTACATCCACAGTTTCTTCTTCTTCTTCCTCTTCTTTTCCTTCCCCTCACTTCTTTACCACACCGATTTCTTTGAAACTGTCTGAAGAAATTTTTTTGTTGTGGAAGCAGCAGGTCCTTGCAACCATTGATGGGTTACTCCTCTCTCACTTTCTTGATGGCTCTTGTGTCCCTTCCTCTGTTCTTCCACCTGTCACTGAGGGCTCCACCCCGTGTGTCAATCCTGCCTTTACCCGGTACAAACAGCAAGATAGTTTGCTCGTGGCTTGGATGTTAGCTTCCATGACCACACCGTTCCTCACCAAGATGGTGGGTCTTCACTCCTCCGCTGAGATTTGGGATGTTCTTCACACCTTTTTCGCTGCCAACACACGTGCACAGATCAAGAAGTTCATATTGCGTCTCAAGAACCCCAAGAATGAGCGCTCTGTTTCCACCTATCTCTTGGATATCAAGAAGACCGTTGATCTTCTTGCTGCCATAGGAGCCCCTGTTTTTGTTGAAGATCATGTTGAAACAATTCTAGATGGTCTTTCTGCTGATTTTGACCCTTTTGTTGCATCCATCATGTCCCGCAAAGAGGCGTACACTATTAATGAAATCGAAGCTCTCTTATTAGCTCAAGAAGAGCGTCTCGCTAAACATCTTCAGGTTGATCATCTCACTGTTCCGCCCACAACTGATGTTGCTACGTGGACTCCTACGCGTTCCACCAATGGCAAATCTCACCGTAAGCCTGGTGGCTCTCGTGGTGGTCGTGGCGTCATGCATACTCCTTTGAATCCAGGACGTTTTTCCAACTACAGACCCTCTCATACTGACTCTTGGGTCTCCCTTCGCCCTGGTTGTCAAATCTGCAAAAAGCATGGCCACTCTGCGGATGTGTGTTGGCAACAGTATCATCCTTCTTCGTCTAACAATATGCATAACATGACTTTCTAATTCTAGAATTCAGAATACAAATTTGTATTTCAAATTTTACAAGTCTAAAGGATTTTTGTGAATTTAGAAAAAACTTATAAATTGTACAATTCGAAAGATATTATTTAAAAAAAAAATCCAATTTATAGAATTGAAAAATTCAAAATATAGAATTATATTCTTAGTTGTATAATTCAAAATGTTTAGAGATTATATAATTCATAATTCAAAAAATTTAACCCACCGTCTTATATTAAAAAAAATCAACTACCTCCTCACGAACCAGCACAATCCACCGCAAACCACCACTACAACTCTCAATGAAGTAGCAAACACCACAACCTTCACTGCAAATCAACACTATACCTATCCAGAACCACTGCACCACTGACCTGATTCACCTCCAACAACACCCGTAAACCTAAGAATATTTGCAAAAAGATATTTTTAAAATTAAAAGAATTATGTAAGTGCAGAAAGAAACTATGGAGTTACATGAAGAAAATGCCAAAATAGACCCTCAGGCTATTAAAAAAAAAAACAGGCCCAAGCATATACCTTTAAAAATAAACTGGACACAAGACATGCAAAAAAAACTAGAAAAATATTATTTTTACACTCACTTTTTGCATTGCTCCAAATGACACCTTTGAAATGCTAGAGGTTATGAAATGTAAAAGGATATTTTTTTGTCTTTTGAAGAGGTGTAATTTGGAGCAAGAGATGTCAAATTATAATTGCTAAAAAAAAACTATATCACGTTGATCCCATTGCCTTTTTTTTTCTCTCTCATACTTCTTAATAAATTTAACTCTCCAACCAGTGCCCAGAGCAATCCTCAAATTAACTCCTTGAGCAGTAAGAGGATGGACAGTGTGGGCTGCATCTCCAATAACAACCACAAGTTTTGTTGCATAGGAGTTGGTATGCCTTAAAGGCAAAGGGAACACCTTTCAGATGCCAACTTGGTAACTATTGGAGGAATTTCAAAGAATTCATTAGCTGATAATGTTGCATCCTGTACCGTTATGGTATGGTAATATAGTCCCACAAGGCAGGGGAGTTTATATACTCTCTCCTCCCATAATTTACTAAGACATTTTTTCAGAACAAAATCGTGACGGAACATCACAATACCTCAGATGCACCTCAGATGCGGTGATTAACCTAGATGCTATCTCTAGGACTTGAAGTGGAAGACATTCATTCTAAACCAAGAGAACATGTCTCGAGTTCCTATAAGCCCAGATGTTGCAAAACTCGACACTTGTAGGATACGATGAAAAAATATTTGTTAAATTTTTGACAATTTTAGTATAGTTTTAACATAATTTTAAAATAAAAAAATACATTAATTTTTTAAAATTAAAATTTATTGTATAAATTTTTATTATGATTATAAAAATAAGAAACAAGTCATTTTGAACCAGTCATGAAAAACATCTTTCACTACTCCAAAAAATAATCTAGAACATACTTGGACACATAAATATTTATTGTCGATTTATATAATTCATAATTTCTATGTTTTTTTTTATGTGACCTTATCGTATTAGGATCCGAATGTGTATGTGATACATAATTTGCCACACAATTTTTTCTGTTAGTTTTTCTTGGGAAAATTTCCCTTTAACACCACTCTTTAAAAATAATTATATTACACAACTGTTTATTATATAATAATTTTTGTAAATATCAAATGAATGAAAATGGTTTCAATTTTTTAACTGTTTTGTTTTTTGTTCTTTTACTTTTTATGCCCTCGAATATGTAGCTCCCACGTTTTACTCACTTTTTTTTATTTTCTATTTTGATTTTTCTCTTACTCATTTCTCTTTCAATGCTTTTTTGTTTTGATTTTATTGTTTTGTTTTTACTCTCTCTCTCCCACTCCATGTTTGTAATCTTTTTCGTTGTTGTTTTTTTAGGTTAGAAACAAAATAGATTGGACCCAATTTTTTTATATATTTTTATTTAAAAACGAAAAATCATGTTTTTTAATATTTTAATCACAAAGAAAATACAGTTTTTTAGTTTTGTAATATATATAAAAAAACAATTTAAAAGTATATTTTTAATATTATTTTTAATTTTTTTATATTCTTTCATTTTTATTAATCGAGCAAAGAGATATGATAGAGTTCACCAAGTTAACAATATAAGACAAATAAATGAAAGTTTATTCTTTTATCACAAATTTAGGGTTTAAGCATTTTGATTGGTTAGAAAGAATGTATTACATTATGGTCATCAATTTTTCTTCTTCAAGATATATTGTATATATAGAGATTAGAAGAAAAGAGCAGCTGCAAATCTTTTTAGAGTCGTGAGAAATCCTCTAGTTAGAATTGAAGAAACCAACATTGGAATAAGCATTTAAAATATTTGACATGTATCATAAATGCTTAAAATTACGTATATTTATATGACCAAACATTTTAATTTATTAGACAAAGTTATACATATATAAGGATTATGTGTTTGTTGAAGAGGCGACGCACTAACATTTGACGAGATTTTATGCTTATAAAGATATTTTGTTCTAAGCACTTGATAGAAACAAGTTGGGGTTTGTTGTAATTTTTCTAATAATCTCCCCCTTTTTATGTTGCTTAAAAAAATTGTAGGGATATTGTGTGCGGAAGCGTGATAATTTCAACCAAAGATTATGAGAAATTAAAGTAACAAAGTAAAGTGAGAATGATACTAGAATTTTTAGGTGGAAAACCCCTTTAAATAGAGGTAAAAAAACCATCGGCGAAAGAGCCAAAACTTCCATGGTACTGGGAGTACAATGAATTCCTCTCAGGCTAATGATAAATAGCCCCAAAACAAATTCTCTCTATATGGGTTAAACACTTACACCCAAGAGCGCAAGTGAGTGTGTGTTGCTGTTTGTTTGTTGTGTGTTACATTGCTTGAAGGAAGTCACTATAGATAGTGGTTATAGGAGACAACCATAATAAAAACAATTAATGGTAAGTAACCTCCCTTTGATTGCAATTGATTGTGACAATTAACCTCCTATTGATTGCAATTGATTGTGGCAATTAACCTCCCATTGATTGCAATTGATTATGGCAATTAAACTCCCATTGATTGCAATTGATTGTGGCAATTAACCTCCCAATTATGACAAGAAAACGGAAAGGTGAGTCATAACCCACAAATCTCCACCTTGACTTGCCTTTGACTGGAACACTCTCTCGCCATGAAGCCTTGATTAAGTATGGATAATACCAGCTAAGTTCAGGCAATGATCAAACTTAGCCGATGGAAGTGGCTTGGTCAACATGTCTGTAGGATTTTCGGCCGTATGAATTTTTTCAACAAATATATCTCCTGTATCAACAATGTCTCGGATAAAATGGTGCTTAATTTCAATGTGCTTGGTCCTTGAGTGATACTTGTTGTTCCTGGTTAAGTGGACAGCACTCTGACTATCACAAAACATAACAAGAACATCTTGTTGAAAACCAAGTTCACTTACCAAGCCTCGAAGCCATATAGCCTATTTCATACCTTCTGTAGCAACGATATATTCTGCTTCAGTGGTGGACAAAACCGCAATGGCTTGAAGTGAAGAATATCAACTGATAACAGATCCACATAGGGTAAAAATGTAGGTTGAAAGTGACCTTCTCCGATCTAAATCACCACCATAGTCAGCATCAACATAGCCAACTGCTCCTCCGGGATCGGCTCTATGTTGATCAAATACCAAACCAAGATCTGGAGACCCTTTCAGATAACGAAGTATCCATTTAACGGCTTCCCAATGTGCCTTGCCTGGATTATGCATGAACCTGCTAAAATTGCTAACAGTATAAGCTAAATCAGGTCTAGTACATACCATAGCATACATGAGACTTCCAATTGCATTTGAATACGGGACATGTGACATGCGCATTTTGTTCTCGTATGATTTTGGACACTGATCTGATGACAACTTGAAGTGGGTGGCAATTGGAGTATTAACAGCTTTGCAATCTCGCATTCCAAATTTGTCAAGCATCTTAAGAACATACTTCTTTTGTGATAGAAAAAGTTTTCCAGCTTGACGATCTCTGTTGATCTCCATTCCTAAAATTTTCTTAGCGGGACCTAAGTCCTTCATATCAAATTCACTACTAAGCTGGGCCTTTAACTTGTTAACTAAAAATTTATCTCTTGCAGCAATCAACATGTCATCAACATATAACAACAAGTATATAAATGACCCATCAAATGTATTTTGAAAATAGACACAATTATCATAGCTACTTCTGGAGTATCCATGCCCAACCATGAAAGAATCAAACCTCTTATACCATTGTCTTGGTGATTGCTTCAAGCCATAGAGAGATTTCTTCAAACGACATACATGGTTCTCCTTTCCAGGAACAATGAACCCCTCAGGCTGCTGAATGTAAATCTCTTCCTCAATATTACCATGAAGAAAAAGCAATTTTCACATCTAACTGTTTTAGCTCCAAATCATACAAGGCAACTAAAGCAAGTAATATACGTATTGAAGTATGACGAAAAATAGGAGAAAATACTTCATTAAAGTCAATACATTTCTCTTGATCAAAACCTCTTACAAAAAATCTTGCTTTATTCCTTGTACTCTCAACACCAGGGATCCCTTCTTTTCTCTTAAAGATCCACTTGCAACTAATGACTCGTTTTCCTTCTGGTAACTTCATCAATTCCCATGTTTCATTTTTTAGAAGACTCTCAACTTCTTCTTGCATAGCAGCAATCCACTTTGTTGAGTCATCATTAGAGATAGCTTTAGAGTAATTCTTGGGTTCACTTTCTTCACCCATCTCTTGTGCAATAGTTAAAGCATAAGCAATGTTGGTAGATTCTGCAATTAATCTTTGAGTTGGTTTTCTTGGTCTCTGTTGTGGAAGTTCTTGAGCCACAGACCACGGTTGTGGTAACCCTCGTCTTTTAGGTGGACATTGCTCATGTGGACTCAAATGTTCACTTGTACCATCAATAGCAGTGACTTGATCATCTTGAGTACTAGAGGAATTGGGAATGTTTTCCTCATGAGCGAGTGTTTTAATCTCAAACTCCACCTTCTCTCGAGCATCTTCCTGGCCACCTGTATCAATTGAGGAAATGATAGTATCTTTTACAGAAGAAAGCATAGCATTTTCATTAAAGGTCACATTCCGACTGTGAATTACTTTATGAGATTCTGGGTCATATAAACAATAGCCTTTAACCCCTGAGCCATAACCCAAGAAAATGCACTTCTTAGCACGAGGTTCTAATTTTCCCTCGTTTACATGAGAATAAGTAGGGCAACCAAATATTTTAAGATTAGAATAATCAACAGGGTTACCTGACCAAACTTCTTATGGAATGTTGCAATCAATTGATCTGTTAGGAGAGCGATTTATCAGATAACATGCCGTTGAAGCCGCTTCAGCCCAAAAAGATTTGCTCAAACCAGAATGGGAGAGCATGCAACGAACTCTCTCCAGGATAGTTCTATTCATTCTTTCTGCAACCCCGTTCTGTTGTGGAGTCCCTGGGATGGTGAGGTGTCTGGAAATGCCTTCTTTCTTGCAGAAGTCATTTAATTCATTCGAACAGAACTCAAGGCCATTGTCTGTCCTTAGCCTCTTTATCTTCTTGCCAGTCTGATTCTCAATCAATAATTTCCACTCTTTAAAAGTGGAAAATGCTTCATTCTTATGTTTGAGAAAATACACCCACAGTTTTTGTGAGAAATCATCAATAATTGTCATCATATAACGACATTTTCCTTTGGAGGGAACTTTTGACGGACCCCAAAGATCCGAATGAATATAATCCAAAGTACCTTTGGTTCTATGTAGGGCTTTAGAAAAACTAACCTTTTTCTGCTTACCAAAAATGCAATGTTCACAAAAATCAACCTTTCCAGTACAGTGGTTACCAAGGTGACCCTTCTTCTTGAGGATTATAATTCCCTTCTCACTCATGTGACCTAATCTCATATGCCACAACTTGGTGTTATCTTTGTTGGGTGAGCCAATAGCTGCAGAACCTGTAACTGTTGAACCTTGCAGCACATACAAACTATCACATTGAATTCCTTTAGTAACACAAGAGCTCCTTTAGACACTTTTAAAACTCCACCTTCAGTTGAGTATCTACACCCATGAGATTCAAGGGTGCCTAAGGAAATGAGATTTCATTTCAACTCAGGGACATATCTGACACCTGTTAAAGTTCTAACAATTCCATCATGTGTCTTGATTTTGATTGTTCCTTCACCAAGAACTTTGCATTGAGCATCGTTTCCAATCAAAACAAGACCATTATAAACTGGTTCATATGTGGTAAACCAATCTCTATTGTGAGACATGTGAAAAGTACAACCAGAATCAATAATCCATTCATTTTTAGACCTTTGTTCCGTGTTGGAAGCTACAAAACAATCCCCATAAGATTCAGTTTCAACAATACTAGCTTCGGCAAATTTTTCTGGTTGTTTACCATTTCCTTTATCTTCTCTATCTTGCTTATTTTTCAATTTATAACATTCATAGATCTCGTGTCCCTTTTTCTTGCAATAACGACAATATTTGGAATTCTTGCCTCTAGATTTTGACCTAGATTTATGTTTAGTGTTCCTACCTTTCTCTTGGTTTCTCCCTCTAACTACTAATCCTTCACCAGAACTTTCACAATGAAATTGAGTATCAAATTTTTCTTTGGCTAGTAAATTAGTCTTGACATCATCAAAGCTTAAGGTAAGATAATTTCCGTATAACATAATTTCTTTGAATTGCCGATGCGAGGGTGGTAGAGAAACAATAAGTAGAACGACTTTATCCTTATCATCTATTTTAACATCCAAATTTTCCAAATCAATTATGATGGAATTAAATTCATCAAGGTGAGATTGGATGGGAGTACCTTCGGACATTCGGAGTGTAAAGAGTCGCTCCTTTAACCGGAGTTTGTTTGCAAGATTTTTGGTCATGTATAGAGACTCCAATTTACTCCATATGCCTGCTGTACTTTTCTCGTTGATGACCTCACGCAACACCTCACGGGACAAGCATAACTGGATTACAGACAATGCCTTTTCATCCATCTCATCCCACTACTCCTCCGTCATAGTGGTTGGTCTCATCATTTTACCTGCCAGAACTTTCTTTAAACCATTCTGGGTGAGAACAGCTAGCATCTGGACTCGCCAGATAGCAAAGCTGATTTTACCATCAAATTTCTCAATATCCAATTTTGACATTATTGAACAATAGATATTGGTTGAATTATCGAAAAGCTCTGATGCCAATTTGAAGGGATATCATGTGCGGAAGCGTGATAATTTCAACCAAAGATTATGAGAAATTAAAGTAACAAAGTAAAGTGAGAATGATACCAGAATTTTTAGGTGGAAAACCCCTTTAAATAGAGGTAAAAAACCACCGCCGAAAGAGCCAAAACTTCCACTATAATGGTACTGGGAGTACAATGAATTCCTCTCAGGCTAATGATAAATAGCCCCAAAACAAATTCTCTCTATATGGGTTAAACACTTACACCCAAGAGCAGAAATAGAGAGTATAGGAAAAAGAGAGAGGAAGCAAGTGTGTGTTGTTGTTTGTTGTGTGTTACATTGCTTGAAGGAAGTCACTATATATAGTGGTTCTAGGAGACAACCATAATAAAAACAATTAATGGTAAGTAACCTCCCTTTGATTGCAATTGATTGTGGCAATTAACCTCCCATTGATTGCAATTGATGGTGACAATTAACCTCTCATTGATTGCAATTGATTGTGGCAATTAACCTCCCATTGATTGCAATTGATTGTGGCAATTAACCTCCCAATTATAACAAGAAAATGAAAAGGTGAGTCATAACTCACAAAAATAAATTTTCAAACATGGATATTTCAAAAAGAAGCATGGTTAGATTAAGTTTTCACACAAAATTTCATGAAACCCATTCGTGCATAAAAAATTAGAATATAACATAAGTTTGATGGAATTTCAAACTTTATCACTAAAATTTTTAGTGTGTTTAATTATATCAAGAATATGTAATCTTTAATTAGATGAATACAAATTACAGTATAAAAAAAAATGAATAAATGAATTCAAATTTTATAAAATAATATGTTACAAGAATTAGAAAAAAAAAACAGAAAACAAAAATAAAAGAAAAAGAAAAATACTTGTTTCTTCGTCTTCGTCTTCTAGGAGTAGGTACCCCTTAACTTGATGGCTCCCGTAAACTTGATATTGAAGGTACAGTTGGCTCCAGAAGAGGGATTGAATGGAGCCCAACCTCTAATTGCAAACTTGGAAAACAAACAAACACAGAGTTCAACACATAATAGATAAAGATAGAGAGAGAAGTGGACACCAAATTCATATTGGTTCTCCCCTCAGCAAGGACTGCGTCTAGTCCCCTTGAGCAACTGACTCAAGAACATTTCATTAACACAGTATTCTTACACCTCTTTAGGTCACACAAGTATTCCCAACCTCTTCATAATCACACAATATTCTAAACCTTTACAGGTTCACCAAGTATTCTAACATTGGCAGGTTCACCAATTATTCTAACCTCTTTCAGGTACACCAAGTATTCTAACATTTCCATGTACATTGTTCCTTTTTATCAGCAAAGAATAAATGAATTAAAAAGAACACTTCAGAGGTGTCCCAACCCTTATACAAAATCCTACAACCTCACCATCTTGCTTACAAATCCATAAACATTACAATCTTTAACAAAAAACAAACAAGACCAATGTTTTTGAATGCCTAAGCTTCCTGCAGAATTATGCAACAAAGTTTGAAGACCTAGGCATCCTGCAAAAATATGCAACAAACCCTACCTTATTTCCTGACTGTGGTGATGTGGGTTTTGACATTGTTATTAACAGGTATTTGTTGTTCCCATCAATGGCTTGCTTATAATACCTTCTCAATGAATTCACTGTGTCACATTCCTTCATATTGTTGCCACCAAAGCCTATCTTCAGCATGCTGCCTTCCACATATTTTGTAGCTTTATTCACTGCTAAAACAGTGTTTGTTAACAACTTGTTGGCAATGCAAAATATGTTGTTTTAGATTTTAGTCACAATGCATTTTCTGGTGCCTTATTATGCCCCTGCTTCCTTGTTTCTTTCCATTCACGCTACCTGCTCTATTTTCTCTCCTTCTCCCTTCATATCCCCTTCCTCCTGTCTTACTCATTCCTCTTCTTAACATCCCCGTGCATACATAGGAAACCATACCCTTGTGCAACACCTATTTCGTTTGAACACAACTTTTGACAGACATAACATCATTTTTAGTATGGCCAATTAAGTTAACTTAAAGAGTGTAAACAATTCAAAGGATATAATATCCAATCAGAATATGAAAAATTAAAATTAGGTATTTTCCTCTTCAGCCAAGACCACACTTGCAATTGTACTAAGATAAAAATTTCTTCAATGTCTACCTTACCCTCTTTAAAAACTACTCCATTCCTTTGGCTCCATCTGCTCCATAAAATAGCCATCAAAACCCCTTTCCAAACTCGGTTCCTTTTCTAGTTGAACTAAGGTAGGTAGAACTGTACTAGGTGGTGTTTGAGGTCATTATGATATGTTCCCTGTAACCCCATCCATCTAGATACCATCGACCACACCAGATAAGCTATATTACATTCCACAAAAAGGTGATAGATCGTTTCATCGGCCTGATTACACAAAGGACACATTAATGAAGGTAAGGATAAGCCTTTTCTAGATAGACTCACTCTAGTCGGTACATTACCTTTAAGGATCTTCCAAGCTAGCATTAGAGCATTAGGTACCACTTAGATTCCCCATAAATTTTCCATAGCAATACTTTTCACTGAGGGAATGGTTGTTTGAAGGACATCATAAGTTGATTTGACTAAGAAAATCCCATACTCCTAGGCCAACCACATAACCTTTTTTTTAGAGTCTTTTTTTGGCTTAACATTATTCAAATCATAGTGGAGTTGTTCCAATTGTTCTCTCTCCCATTCAAAAATATTCCTTCTCCAATTCAGGATCCAATTCCATCATGTTTCTGTTATTGACATAATTTGAGTATTTAGACAGGACCACATCTCTCCACGCCCTTGACACATATAATTTTAACTACTTTTGTTGTATGTGTGCCAATGTAACGTGTAGTCTTCATTGAGGTTTGATAGTTTCTAGTGTGTTCTATTTAGTTGTAGATTTTGATCTCATTGTTGAGTCTATCCTTCTCAATGGCACATGATGTTGATCATTTGGGTTGGTGTAGTGAGTCAGGATATAGGACCTATTCATGGGAGGTCTAATTATGCAGACATGGTAACTTGGTACTTGCACTCCATACTCTTTAAATAATTCAGAAATGAAACTGGAAAACCTAGAGGTGTTGCAGTTACTGTAGCAGTGATATGTGATATCACATATTATTGAATTTCATCTAAAATTAGTTCAAGTACATCCATTGTGATTCCTTGAATGATGTAATAAAGTAATTGAGCCTTATCCAATGCCATATATGAAACATGAGTCATAGGAGAGATTTTGGCAAACATCAAGCTTGCCCAAATGTGTGCTAATGTACTCATGCTTGATCTATATATCTTTCTTGGATGGCCAGTCCTTCCTCTTACAAAGACTCTCTACTGTTATAGTCAAATGTATATCCTTCCTTTCTCGATTAAGCTCCCTTCTTGATTCTTTAGTTGACAGATTAATATGAATGTGTCTTCTTATAGCTGGAACATCATAGCAGGCGTGCACTCCTCTTACCTAAGAATACTTAGTTGTTTCATTGAATCTAATAGGGTAGACATTTGCATAAAATTACCTAACTATATCCTCATAAAAGTAGTGAAATGGTGTGACCAATTTCTCCCATTACCTTCTCTAAATTTATGCTTTAAACTCTTCATATTCAACAAGTGGTAATTATATCCTTCATTCAGGCAAATTTGTTCTTGATTCTGGCTGGAAATATCGTTCTCGTTTACTTTTGGTAAAGAATCTTGATCTATCCCATTGTTCCATTCCATCATTCTTTCTTCACACTTCTTCTATTTCTCTCAAAAATGTAGAATGAATTCGTGCAATTCTTAGACAAAAGGAAATTTCCTTCTTTTTTTCTTAAAGTTGACATGTTATGAGTGAATCTTTATGGATTACTCATTTTCACATTCTTAACAACATTTTCAGAAAATAAAATTAGTAGCTTGCTCACCATTTTTCAGCAAATTTTTTTTCGAGAACCATCTCTTATCCACATTTGAAATCTCCTCCTTTACTTGATGAAAACGTTTTGTCGACCCAAAGCAACCGCAAGTGAAAATCAATTTCAGGAAAAACAATTATACAATGTGCTTAACTTTCTTCAAACTTACAAAGGTCAGGTTGATTAAATGTAGGGATGAGATGCTCCCTCACACTAGACTACACTTTATGGCATTTGCCAAAACTCCTTCAGAAAAAACATTAAATAAATTGAAAAGGAAAATGGAAAGTGTATATAAGTTTTATATGGATACCAAAAACATTAGAAGACTCAACAATCAAAATTGTGTTTTTGCTATAGCAGTTTTTTTCTGTCCATAAAAACGGTAAATACAACTATTGTACTACCCTGGATCTTTCATCGACATCCTCTTGCTCAACCTGAGAACAAACAAAATCAAGGTTGTTGTTAACATATTTAGTTTTTTTTGTTTTAAAAGGTGGAGAAATCTTAGAAAATTCAATTGTTTATAAGGTGAAGAACCTTAATCTTAGAAAAACAATGCACCGTAGAATGCTCTTTGTGCCTCCTCTCCCTCATGCCACAAACGGTTTTGTCGACCCAAAGCAACCGCAACTGAAAATCAATTTTAGGAAAAAAAATTATACAATGTGCTTAACTTTCTTTAAACTTACAAAGGTCAGGTCGATTAAATGCAGGAATTAGATGCTCCCTCACACTAGACTACACTTTATGGCATTTGCCAAAACTCCTTCGGAACAAACATTAAATAAATTTAAAAGGGAAATGGAAAGTGTATATAATTTTTATATGGATACAAAAAACATTAGAAGACTCAATATTTAAAATTGCGTTTTTGCTATAGCAGTTTTTTTCTGTCCATAAAAACGGTAAATACAACTACTATACTACCCTCGGTCTTTCATTAGCATCCTCTTGCTCAACCTGAGAACAAACAAAATCAAGGTTGTTGTTAACATATTTAGTTTAGAATTTCTTTTGTATTTTCTTTTCTCTGTTTTTCTCTCTTTTATGCTTAAGTCATTGTCTCTTTTTCATTTGCAATTAGGGTTCATCAGAACCTTCCTTTCTCCATTGCAATTACGTGTGATTACGTGCACTCCATTTGATGCACCACATCAAACAAGGAATATTCATCTTCATTTACTGTAATATGGTATTAGTGTTCTTCGAATGAAGAGCTCTGCTACACTTCTCTCTGATCTTTATTTCCCCTTTTGTTGTCCTTAGTTATCTTTTCTGTTCTCTTTCTAAATCTTGATTGGTTTTCAAAATCTCTTAGGCAATGTTTAATGAAAATCCTAGTCACAGTATTACATGCAATTTATGTGGTAAATACGGTCATACTAAGGTTGTTTGTTTTCGCAAAGTGGGTTTTCCTTCTGGTAATGTTAAAACCTCAAAGTTTTCTTCTATTAGAAAAGTTTGCACCTTTTATAATCGTCTTGGCCACAGTGTCGAGACCTGTTATAAAAAGCATGGGTTCCCTCCTGACTACAAATTCACCAATTGCACATTCCAAGCCAATAATATGATTACTACTGACACTTTTTTCTGAGCTTTTTCCTAAAGAACATGATGTAAAAGGGATTGAACTTACATCACAACAATGCCAATTCCTTATCAACATTTTGCGTCAACAAAACCTTGAGTATCCTGCCCCTCACACTCAAATTAATCAAGTCAGCACCTTCTCTGCGAATGAAATCCCCAATACTGAGCATTCTTCAACAGGTAAGTTTCTTTCTTCACTATCTGCTATAAAAGAATCTTGGATTATTGATTCTGGTGCCACAGATCATGTTTGCCACAATTTGAACGTTTTTACTACTTATACTAAAATTAAACTTGTCTTAATTAGTCTTTCAAATGACCAAACTGTTAAGTTACAAAATCAAAATCCCGTGATGAGATTTGTATTTGAACGAAATTCTTTATAAGGTTGAGAAATCTTAGAAAATTCAGTTGTTGTTAAGTTGAAGAACCTTATTCTTAGAAAAACAATGCACCGTAGAATGCTATCTGTGACTCCTCTCTCTCATGCCACAAATGTTTTGTAGACCCAAAGCAACCATGAGTGAAAATCAGTTTTAGGAAAAAAAATTATACAATGTACTTAACATTCTTCAAACTTACAAAGGTCAGGACGATTAAATTTAGCAATGAGATCCTCCCGCACAATAGATTACACTTTATGACATTTGCCAAAACTCCTTCATAACAAACATTAAATAAATTGAAATGGGAAATGGAAAATGTATATAATTTTTATATGGATACCAAAAACATAAGAAGGCTCAACAATCAAAAATACATTTTTGCTATAGCAGTTTTTTTTTGTCCATAAAAACGGTAAATACAACGACTGTACTACCCTCGGTCTTTCATCAGCATCCTCTTGCTCAACCTCAGAACAAACAAAATCAAAGTTGTTGTTAACATATTAAATTTTTCTTGTTTTTAGTTATTGGGCTTTGTTTGTTTGGCCGAACTTTCCTTTTCTGTTTCAACTTGGTCTTAGTCTTTTTATTATATATAAACCATGTAATTTACTCTCTAATATACAAGTAAATAAGAATTTCTTTTGTATTTTCTTTGCTATCCTTTTCTCTCTTTTATGCTTAAGTCATTATCTCTTTTTCATTTGCAATTAGGGTTCATCAGAACCTCCCTTTCTCCATTGCGATTACGTGCGATTACGTGTGCTCCATTTGATGCACCACATCAGACAAGGAATATTAAGTATTTCATTCATTTCTAAACTTTTTCAAGATCATGGACAAGCAATATGGATCAAATTATAATATGACTGTAAACGACACATTCCATGCCAATTCTGTAATTTTAAAGATGGGTAACTTCAAAAAAAAATGAAGAATACAAATGTTTATCACACTCCCATAAAAAAAACTTGATTACAAAATGCTTAACACTAAAAAATATATTTCAAATATGTATGTTGGTATCATATTTGATCTTCCAGCATCTTCATCTTTATATATACGTTCAGAAAAAAAAATTTGTAACATTTAGATTAAAATCTTAATGTACTTAATAATGTGATATAAAACATATTGAACAAAAATATCACTGATATTCTATGCTCTTTAATGAGTGTATGGAAGATTGCATTTCCTTATTCTTAGTGTAAATATAAAAGCAATACAAACATATTTGTTATGTAAACTACTTAGATTTTATATGATTTCTTGTTACTCGTACTCCTAATTTATTTTATGATCAATTAGTTCTCTAGAAAGACTTTTCAAACATTGTTAGAATCTTTTTATTTTATATTTATAAAAAATTATAAATTGAATGTTGTTTGCAATGTTCAAGATAGATTATATATATATATACACTAAAAAAATCACTAAATAAAACCAATTTTAAAGATAAAAAATAATTAGTTGTTATGGTGACTAAATTAGAAACCATTTTAGAGACTAAAAAATTATCTATTGATAAAAAAAATTTAAATTGGTAACTAAGGTTTTAACTATCAATTATTTAGATTCTAAATTTGGTAGAAAAACTTTGGTAGCTAATTAGATACTAATTTAGAAACTATTTATCAATAATAAAAACTAATTTAGAAACCAAAATTTTTTTTAGTCTCTAAAATGGTCTTTAATTTAGTCAATATAACAACTAATTATTTTTTGTTTTTAAAATTAGTTTCTATTCAATGATTTTCTTGTAGTGATATATATATATATATATATATATATATTAAATATAAAACATTAAAGCATATGAAAAGAACTCTGAAGGTTCTAATGTATTCAATTCTAACTTACTAAACAAAATGGCAGAAGGTTTATAGTCAGTTCAAAGATTAATTTAAATACTTTTATATTTATTAATGTCAAAAAAATTCAATGGATATAACCTAGTGTGTCTAAAGAAGTATTTGATGGACCGAGTTGTAGCATTATTAACAACGAATATAGCATTGGGTGATTAAGGATCCTTTTGAATCAATGCATGTCTGTTTCAAACATTAACAAATGCCATTTATCATAGAGAGAAGATGCAACATAATGCTTCCGATTTTTCCACACTATATTTTGATAGAAAGAATATGTATATAGCGATACATATAGTATAATTAATAATATAACAAATATTAGAAATTAAGCATAAATCATCTTCATTATAGTTTTTTCATTCAAATTTGAAGCTATATTAATATATTTATAATGAACAATTTAATTAGTTAATCTTCTCCCAGTTCTATCATTTAAATTTGTGGTTGAAACTTGATAATTGAATTTGGTGATTCCCTAAGCTCTTAACTTGGGACTTATTTCAGTACGTCCAATAATCTCACGTTTCTTAGGAGTCGAGACCAACGACACTTTAGATACAACTTTCTTCCTTAACCTACTAAGGCGTCTTTTAAGGATAAAACCGTGATGGAACTCTGAGCTCCTAAGCGAATAATGTCTCAGATACGGTGATTGACCTTGTTGATGTTATCTCAATGGACTTTATCACGATTTTGTTCTTAATGTTCTTACCGGGTTTGGCGTAGAGTCGTCCGATCCAAATTGTTAGTAATGACCGACTTCGTCCTAAAGGATTGTCGAACTTTTCACCAATTTCGAGTAGAAGTTCACTTGCACAAGACTTTCCAACTAAAATCGATAAAAGCATAATAATAAGTATAAGTATTGAATTAATGAAAAATACTCCCTGTAATTATATTTATAGAACTCAGAAAGTCATTATATACACTAATAATCACTACAGTTATAAGTGTTTTAGAGTAATTATCAAATGCATCTGGTTAATATCCATTGTTAATGAATATTAAGATCTCTATGCTTATTCAGGGTCGGAAAGTACAGTGGTGCACATAGACACAAAGGACCACTTCAATTAAACACATAAACTTAATGTAACCTCACATTAATTGCAAATGGGAAAAAAGAAACAAACACTTTAGGTTCCATTGCTGATTGAATCCCAGCAATCTACCTTATTCAAGTTGATGATCTTATCCATGCAGAAAATGGACCACTTCATTTTCTGTCTTCGTACACAAATAAATATTTACATGTACACTTGTTCGGTTTTGTTTATCACACGTTTTTAATAAAAATATCAATATTCATGTCTTATTTTTTAATTCATCCCTATCTTTCATCTAATCTTGAATTAATTTACGTCCATATATTCATTGTAACATAAAAATAGAAATAAAAAGAGGATTATAATTATTTTATTAAGATACAACGTGCATCCACTTGAACACGAATACACATATAAAGTCACCAAGAATGATGTTAGTTGAGTGGAAAAAGGAACCAAAAAGAATAGTGATGTAACATTTGGTCACTTGGGGAATAAGTATATGTTAGTATCAAGAGAAAGCTAAAGCAAAGGAACCTAAGACCAAGAAACTTCTAGTGAAGCAAATGGTTGATGATTTAAAGAACCACAACATGCTCTCATATATTCCCAACAAGCAAGTTGGTGTGTGATATTTCTATCTTTAATGCTTTCAGCTGTATAGAACTTCCATGAACAAACTAAACTTTCTCACTACAACAACTGAAAGTTTGTGAATGTGCCACTCTCTCTATTGAAGCAAGGATGACAAAATGATGATGAGGAATCCCAACATCCTAAATTTTTCCTCACTCTAGATTGTATGTTAAAAAATTTATACAACTTGTGGGTCAATTAAAATATATTATATAATATTATTTAAAAAAAAATCTTAAACTCATGATGCTTTAGTTTAAAATAGTATGGATAATTTGTTAGTCAAAAAATTAAAATGCTTGATAAAGTGAGGTTTTGGAAATAAATCAACAATTTGCATAGTTAAAGAAATGAAAAACAATGTATGACTCCACGTTGAAGATGGAGATAAATGAAATTTCAAACAATTTTAATATGCACATGCTTTGCTTTGGGCACTCATGAAGAAAGTTATGAGAAAAATAACACTTTAGCTATCAGAATATATGAGAGTTGATTAAAAAAATAATAATAATCATGGTAGAAAGAAACCAATGCAACCAAACTATTTAAGGAGTGGTTAAATCCATAACATGATATTCAACTTCAATAGACAAACAAGACTTTCAAGAAATAAGGAAAATGCCAAAACTTGTTCCACAATTTAAATCAAATTATAATTCCATTAATTGTAGATTGATAGATGAATCTAAGTATCAAATGGAAAATCAAGAAGGAATAACAATTGATGCCTTATGAAAGATTCGTATTAAAGTTGTCTTACTGGAATCAATTCAAGACTTTGATCTACAAGTGGATCACAAAATCAATGCTCTAGGTATGTTTATTGCCATTGATATCCATACACCTACGATTGTGTCTCGAGCGTGCTAGAAACCCTCCCTCATCTTCTCAGCACATGATGTCGTAATTTGCATGATTTAGACCATTAGTGGACCAATAGATAAGTTATAGTGTATGTTCCTTTGCTTAATACTTACAATTGTAACCAAGGTAAACATGCCCTCCATAGGTATGTGACTTCATCAATCCCATCCCGACAACATACATTAATTTAGTCAAATTTATGATATAAAATTGTTGTCATACATGCCCCATTACATACATCATACAACTTTCAATTCACCTCTCACCATAAAAGAAACAATACATGAAAATATAAAATCAATTTTTAGTTTATCAATATTCATAGAAATATTGAGGAAGGTACATGCAAAATAAATAAATAAATTATGCTTATTGCTAAGTGAATTATTCAGGACTAGTAGTTCTACATAATTTTTTTAAACCAATTTCAAGACTAAAAATAACCATTTTTTTTGTTCCACAAGTTTATAATACACAATTAAAATCACCTATTGCATCAATTTTATATTCAAAACATTTCAAATCAAGTTTACCATTCAAGACTCAATATCAAGTTCAATATGATTCATTAATTTTTAATTACATACAAACATATTTCAATCCAATATAACTAAAACCTAATTTCCCTACCAAAATTTTAACCTCAATTTAGGATGACTCTGTATTCCAACCTGCAAATTAATTAGTTAAAGAAAAAGTGATTATCCAAGACTTGAATGGCCTGAGAAAAACTATCACTTAATTTCTTCCTTCTTTTCTTGCTCTCTTTTGTTCTTCATTTTGATTTGGTATTCATGTATCTCTCTTGGTATTAGTGGTTTCAAGACCACTTTCTTTCCCATGTACTCAAAGGATAATTTGTTACTTAGGCTATCATGGTAAACTTTTCTATCAAATTTTCATGGCCTTCTCCAAAGCATGTGACAAGCCTCTATTGGCACCATATCACACAAGACCTCCTTCTTATATTTTTCATCACAAAAAGAGTCAAGAACTTGTTTGTTAACAATTATCTCCCCCTTCTCACTTAGACATTGTAAGTTATATGGTTTAGTATAAGGTGTGGTGAGTAAATCAAGTTTTTCCACCAATCTCTTGCCAAATTCGTACAACTAACTCCATCAATGATAGGAATACATAATTTGTTAATCATGAAAAAACTTATATGAAACAAATTCTATTTGGGTCTCATCAAAATCTTTAGAAATTTCAGTCATAAGGTGCCTCACAACCAAAAAATCAGTCTCACTTGGAGGATTATACTCCTCACTAATAAGTGGTGAAGAAGTAGTAGTTGAAGAAATAAAAGAAGAAGAATTAGAAGAATTTTTCCTTACAACTCCCCCTCATTAAAAAACATAGTTCTTTATTTTAAAGGTGTTTTCAAAGTAGAAAATTAGGTTTTAGAATAAGAGTGAGCATTACAAAACTTAGCCATCTTCCCGGATTTTCCTTTATCTTCCCACTTTGATTTGGTCTTGTCTTTCCAAGAGCCTTTTCAACCTTGGTAGCTTGATGCACCAATCGTTCCAAGGATTGGTGATTTTTCTATGAAGACCATTCAAAAAAAAAACCATCCATGGTGGCTATTATACTCATTAATCTCAACCTTGATCATAGTAGTCTCCAAATCCTTGAAGTACTCTTCAACATTTCTTGTTCCTTAGAAGCTTTAAGTACAATTCTTTTTCTAAAAGAAGGCACAAATCTATCAACGTTAGTCTACATTAGTGAAATCTTGTTCGTGTTGATCAATAATTAGATGTAATTTGGGTTATTAAACAAACCACTAAAAATATATTATATAAATCTCTCTCAACTTATCTTTTTTAAATTCCATGTTATTAATATGTAATTAATCTAAGAAAAAGAGATTAGCAAAAACAAACTTTAAATAGTATTTTAGACTATGCGTCTATCAACTTGAATCTGCATTTGATAACTCTTCATCAAATACGGTTCTTTAGAAAATTGATCGACAATGTGTCTATCTAACATTAAACTTTGTCTATTCTCATATATCAGATGAAGTTTTGCGAAATTTTTTTGAAAATTTTAAATACACAATTCAACCTTTTTTCTTATATATTTAATTTATTTTCACACTAAGTTCCAGAAAACACTCGTTAAAAGATTCAGAATAACTTAAGGAATAATTTGAGATATATTATATATTATAAAAATTTCATTAATAAATAGTCTAGTCTATTTAGACAATTACTAACTCGTCCAAATTTTAACAAAAAAAGGAATATTCAAATTAAATGAAAAATCATTATAATGAAAAATGCCTAAAATGCGGATAACCTACAAATGGATGTTGTAAAAATATTGTAAATTTATGACAAATGAAGATTTAAGAAAATATTCAAAAGCAAATTGAAATATTTTAATTTGAAATTAATGATATATTAAAAAATAATTAAATTTAATACAAATAAAATGTTAGGAGTTAATTTTGAAAGCATTTTGAGAAGAGTTAAAAGAAGTGGTTGTAAAATAACGAAAAATGGGAAAACAAATGTCTTAAAAGATTGGAAAAGGAAACAATACGACAATGATACATTGATGTATTTTTTGAAAACATTTTGCTACGTATACCTAATGATTAAACCAAAATGAAAAAATTTCTACTAGTGAATGCTAAGCATAGGAAAAATTTAGAGCATAAAGTTACGAAATTGAAACATACACATGACCAATTAATTTAGAAAAATTTATGTTTAATAATAAATTTAAATATTTGAACGAAGTGTTTGTACCTATAAAAAATTTGAAAATCCAAAATATAAAAAAACAATAATATTTGTATTAAATAAAATAGGAGGGGGTAATGCTGAAAAAATAATTAAAAATTAAAAATATTAAAAAGAATGAAAACATGGAATAAAGGTATTCTAAAAATGAAAAACATAAAAATAATGAAAATTAAATATTATTTAGTTTAAAAAAAACATTTATATATGTAGAATTAATTATTGAAATCAAATGGGAAACTTATAAAGGAGTACATGTTAAAAATATGGAAAATCAGTAGAGTTTCAAAATTAATGTAACTTTAAGAATTACGAAATTTTAAAAATTTGCTTTCAATAATTAATTGAAATTTCTTAGCTTATAGTAAATGTATAAAAAGTTTAAGGCAATTAAGACAAACATATTTAATAAGTTACTATAAATGTATACTTTTTTAAGAAACATATACACATTATTTTTTAATTAAATTTAATTATTTATTTATAATTGATGTATAATTTCTTTATTACTTTTACTTTATTTTAATTTATTATTCTTTAAATTAATCTCACCTGATGTTATGTATTCGAGATAAGTCCTGAAGTAAATTATATACTTGTTTAAAGTATGAAGATGTTGAGTTTTAATACAACTTCCTAAATTGTTTAGTTTTACTTTTTGGAAGGGCTTTTTTTATATATACATTTTATTCTATAAAATTGATATGTATAGTTATATAATTGTATAAAGCACTTTACTGTTTTTATCTTTTAATTATGTACTTTTAATTCAGAGATATCAATATAAAATAAATATTATGTTATGTAAATATCTCTATTGTAAATATGCTATGTGAATATCCACCAGTTTTAGATAAATAAAAGCTCTAAATATTAAGGCCCAGTAAGCCCACTACAATGTTGTAAAGGTTAATAAAATAAGGCTTCTTCTTCCTGCACCTCTACAATTTTCTAAGTCACGAAACTGGCCTTGGCCTTTTATTTGAAAAAGGGCACCGTGATTACCGAAAATCGGGATCTGGGAGTGTGCTATGGATTCATCAATTCATAACTAATTCATTTTTTTTTCTGAATGAGGGGGTGTTCCGAAAACAAATTTTGCATAAATTATTCATTTCTGGATTGCTGAATCTGGAAGCCTAATTCTGTTACGGATTGGTGGATACAGAATGCTTTTTTTTTTAATTATGGATTTCTGAATCCGGAATGCATATTTCTGTTACAGATTGGTGGATCCAAAATTTTACCGGAAGTGCCAATCTAAATTTTTCCGGATTCCATTATCCAGAATGAAAAAAAAAATACAGTTCAAGTACATTTTAAGACTTTTAAAAAATAATAATGACAGTTTGTTCTTTGCATAACATTCTAGGGTGCAGGAAGAAAAATGTAGGGTGTAGGAAGAAATTGCCATAAAATAATAGATTTCGATGTCCAATAATTTTGAACTTGCAATAAATTAATTTTGGAAATTTCAAGATTATTGTAATTGAAAATCGAAAATGAAAAAAAAAATACATTCTAAAAAAAATTGGAATAAATTTTTTGCGTTTTAAAAATAAAATTCTATTATACCAAAATCTAAAAATTTTAGAAAAAACATTCTGAAAAACAAAAATCCATAAAAGTGATAGGAAAATTCAAATCTAGTTAGTATGCATTTTAGAAATCTAAATCCGAAAAATATTTCAAAATCTAAATCCAAAAATATATTCAGGAAATTCAAATCGAAAAATACATTTTACCCTACACCTCATTACTATTTAAAAACTTAAAATAACATTGTATCATTTCACATAAAACACTCGGTGCAGGTTAAAAACATTGGTGCAAGAAGCAATTGCCGAATAATAGTTATTGAAACCCAAGCCCTTTTGTGCTAGTGTTCTCACCCTCAACCTTGTGTTTCTTTTTCTCTCTCATCTAATCAATGGAGGCTGATTTTAGTGGAAGAGTGTAGTCTTTTCAGTGTTCAACAATGTCAAAATATAACTGAGAAGAAGAAGGGAAAAAACATTTTCTCTCACCAATATGGTTTTCGACTTAAACTAACAAAATATCCAATCTAGCTAGTAGCTCACAATTTGGTATCTTGCATATATGTATATTTTAACAATCATTAAATAAAAATCAATTTTATAAAATAATAATAATAATTAATTGTTATAGTAATTAAATTAAAAATTATTTTAGAGACTAAAAAAATTATTGATTTTTAATTAATTTTTATTATTGATAAATAGTTTCTAAACTGGTCTAATTAGCTACTAATGTTTTAACTACCAATTATTTAGATTCTAAATTTGTTAGCAAAAATCTTGGTAGCTAATTAGATACCAATTTAAAAACTATTTATCAATAATAAAAACTAATTTAGAAATTAAAAAAAAATCAGTTTTTAAAATTGTCTCTAATTTAGTTAATATAATAACTAATTATTTTTTTTCTAAAATTGATTTTTATTCAATAATTTTCTTGATGTTTAATAACTAGTTATTTTTTTTCTAAAATTGAGTTTTATTAATAAAAACCAATATACAAAATTCAGACAGTTTTCTTAAATAGTGTATCCAGAAAGTCCTCTTAAATAATGTAACCGTGTCGACACACGTATTGAATACTTATTTTTAAGTATTTTAAGAAGAAGAAAATAAGGAGTTAGTAATGATATCCTGTAATCAGTTTCATCTATTTAACACAAAAAAAATATTATTTATTATAATATAATATTTTATTTTTAAAAACGATGGTAAAATAATTATTTTTTCCTGTTAAAGTATCACAAAACTTTATTCTATCGAGTTGTAAAAGTGTAACAGGATAAGGTTACTGAGCACACCGACAGACAAGATATACTGTTCTAAAATCTGTAATAAAGCCCTTTGAAAGTTATTATTTTCACTTTCACTATCAATGCAACTGGCATTGGCATGGCATGTTGACTTGGTTGAGGGCAAGAACTAAGTTCATGCACTTGGGATTCACTGAAGGCTATGAGCCATCCACTTCTTCAAACAGATTCAGTGAAGGGTTGCAACTTCATCATTGCCTCAAATAGTTTAACTTTTATGTGTTATGAAGTGTACTTTAAACCTAACCCAATCTCATAAAATCGACTTATAAAATGAGATTTGCACCCACTTATATACAATAAAATATTTTTATTTTTAATCGATGTGAGATATCCGACCTATATAAATCAATGTGAGATCCAAGAATGCATGAACTTAGGCCTCACCCAGAGGTCTTTTATGCATGGGTGGGGAATATGTTGTCACCTTCCAAACGACACACCCACTCATAATTCACTTAACATTAAACACTATATACTTGATCATTCGGATCTTTCCAATTAAAGTTAGATTATCTATGTCTGTATCACAACTTAATCAAAATAAATCAATATTTCTAGCCTTGTCTCATGCAATCTTTTCATATGGACGAATCCGTTTCAGGTTTCAATATGTTTTGATTTTTAATTTAAAATTAGAAGAGAATATTAATGAAACATGAAAAATGAAGTGTTACGAGGTGACTACCAACTCGTGCGTGGGACTATATATTATGGATGGTCCGATAGCGGCCCGATAACGGGTGACACGATAGGCCCAACAAATACTCGCTAGGATAGGCTCAAAATGGCTCTGATACCATGTTACGAGGTAGACTTTAAGCCTAACTCAACCCCATAAAACCGGCTCAATGAGGTGAGGTTTGCACCCACTTATATACAATGAAAGGCTCTAATCTCTAGTCGATGTGGGATCTCCAACATGAAGTTATAATCAGTATGGAAAGAACAAGAAAGAGAACAAATTATGTTTAGAATTAAATCAATTAAAAAAGCACTTCAACAAAAGACAACAAAATCATTATTAGAAACTAATTTTAGAGATAAAAAATAATTAGTTATTATAATGACTAATTTAGAGACCATTTTGGAGACTAAAACAATCTATATTTCTAAATTGATTTCTATTATTGTTAAATGGTTTCTAAATTGGTATCAAATTGGCTACCAAGATTTTTGCTACCAAATTTAGAATCTAAATAATTGGTAGTTAAAACCTTGATAGCTAATTAGATATTAATTTAGAAACCATTTAGCAATAATAGAAATTAATTTAGAAATCAAAAATTATTTTAGTCTCCAAAATGGTTTTCAATTTTGTCACTATAGTACTTAATTATTTTTGTCTCTAAAATTAATTTTTATTTAAGGATTTTCTTATACTAATATTCCGATCCTTATAAAAAAAATTCTTAAAATACTACAATCCTAAAATGAATAACCCAATATTGACCAAACATCCTTAATCCTTCCAAAAAAAATCCAAGATTATAATCGATATAACTTGATCAGTACAATATGAAAGGAAAGAAATATATTTAGCTTGTATACGTGAAAGAGACAAATTATGTGTGTGTATTTTTTTTTCTTTAGTAGCACTTATAATTACCAGTTTTTTTGAATATTTCTTTTTCTTCACCCCACCACCCTATCATTTATCATCTTAATTCTTTTTTATTTATCTTTGCTTTTTTTGAACTCAAAAAGGGGCGAACACCATTAATTTTTTTTTCTAAATATGTACATTCACGCCACAAAAGATTATGCTACATATTCAAAGATAGCCACATGAATTACTAGTACATGTATGATCAAATCACCTATTTTCATTTTTTTTTTCTCTTCTTTTAGTGGATTACCATGAAACATACACTTTCACTTCACAAACATTAGCATTGTTCTTTATCACAATATATGTGTATGTTCTCTGTAGATGTCAACTAACGTAACATAAACACAGTTGAATGAAGAAAACTATTAATCATGGCATGTCTCTTTTCATGAGAGGAAAAAACAAGGGAACAAGAAACGGGACAAGTGGTTTTAATCCTACATATGCATGTAGACAATTCATGTTATAGCCAGCCATAACGTAGTATTTACAAAGACTAAAAGCCCTCTGTGAGTGGGGCTCTTGATGTGTCTGAAGCCAAGAAAAAGCCTTATAAAACAATGAGCACCCAACTTTCCCTTATGAGAAACACACTCATCCTTTGTTCACACACAACCAAACTCATTGTTCCAAAGTTTGAATCAATCAGTGGCTCCACCCAAATGGGGGATCTCATCTTCTCATTCAAGAACCAGGAACATGGTCACCATAGAGCAAGACACAACAAGAAGAGGCTAACTGAGGAGCAGGTTAGCATTCTTGAGAAATGCTTTGGTTCCAACATGAAGCTTGAACCGGAGCAGAAATTCCACCTTGCAAACCAACTTGGTGTTCCTCCAAGACAAGTTGCCATTTGGTACCAGAACAAAAGGGCACGCTGGAAGACTCAGAGCCTTGAGGTGGACCATGGTGTTCTTCAGGCAAAGCTGGAGAATGTGATGGCTGAGAAGAAGCAGCTGGAGAAAGATGTGGAAAGGCTCAAAGCTGAGCTCAAGAAAGCTCAAGAGATGATGCTGGTTGGAGATGTAGGCAAAGGTGGAGAACACAGTAATACTAGTAACAATAACAGTAACAACTATAATAATAATAATAATAATGGTTCTTGTGGTGAGTTTTCAACTTCTTTTGAAGAGGGAGGGAGTTCAGGGATGGTACTTGATGATGAAACTCGTCATCATGAGTGTTGGCAAAGTGGTGAGGTTATGCAGGTTGAGGAGCTCTATGCTTACTTCATGGGTGCAAATTATGGGTCAAGCTTGAATGAGAAAAGGGCATAAAATTAATATATATAACAAACTTTTGGTGGTTTGTACATTTTTTTTGTGTCCCAAAAAAGTATTAGAATTCGTTAATTTACTTTTGTTAAGTCCAAAAATATTGTATAAAATCCATGTCCAGTGTCACACTGACAATGGAGAAGGAGAGTGCCTTTTCAAGCGAAAAAACTGAATAGAAAAGCAATTTGATAACCCTCTCTCTGCCTTGCTTTTGGTGACTTCTCAGCTGTTTTTTGTAAATGTCTGTTATTCAGTAGTGATGGGAAGAGATGTAATATCATTAGAAGACAAGAAGAAAAAGTTTTAAATTAATTAAACCATTTATTCAACAAATGTTTGATTGATCGTTACTGTTAGCATTAAACTCAAAGTCGTCAGTCGTCATCAGTTTTATTTTAGCATTTGAATAGTCTAGTTTTAAATGTCATTTATACTATGATTTAAATGTAAATTATAGTATAGGTTTTATGATAAAGAAGGTAGAATTTGAGAAGTCTATTGTAAGACTATTTAGAGAGATTGTATTCTTATTTGAAAGTAGGAGTGAAATAAAATTTATATTCTCTGTTCACAAATATCTTGCTCTGTTTTATTCCCTCAACATCAACAATTGGTATCAGAGCTATTTTCTTGAGGGATCTGTGAGGTTAGTAGAGTGCACCAATAGGAGGAGGATCAAATTTTTCAGCAATGGCACCACCTGTCTTTGATGGAGACAATTATCAAATGTGGAATGTTCGTATGGAGACCTACCTAGAAGCATTGGATTTATGGGAAGCTGTAGAAGAGGACTATGAAATTCAGTTCCCTTCCAGAAAACCCTACGGTGGCACAAATAAAATCACAGAAGGAAAAAAAGATGAAGAAATCAAAGGCAAAAGCATGTCTATTTGCAGTTGTATCTCCTATGGTATTCACAAGGATAATGTCCTTGAAGTCAGCAAAAGAAATCTGGGATTACCTCAAGGCAGAATATGAAGGTGATGAGAGGATTCATGGAATGCAAACCCTGAATCTAATCAGAGAGTTTGAATTGCAGAGAATGAAGGAGTCGGAATCCGGAAAAGAGTACTCGGACAGACTTCTAAGCATTGCTAACAAAGTGAGGTTGCTTGGATCTGTGTTCAAAGATTCAAGAATTGTGGAAAAATTGCTTGTAACAATTCCAGAGAGGTTTGAAGCCACCATAACAACCCTGAAGAACACAAAGGACCTATCAAAGATTTCTCTTGCAGAGCTCTTAAATGCTTTACAAGCACAAGAACAAAGAAGAGCCATGAGACAAGATGGAGCAGTAGAAGGAGCCTTACTAGTCAAACATGAAGGTGGTTGGAGAAACAAAGGTAGAAATTATCCTCCTTGTAAGCATTGCAACAAGTTAGGTCATTCACCGTTTAAGTGTTGGAGAAGACCTGATGCTAAGTGCAACAAGTGCAATCAACTTGGGCATGAAACAATCATTTGTAGAAACCAAAGTGAGCAACAAGATGTAGATGCTCAAATTGCAAATGAGGAGGAGGATGTACTTTTCATTGCAACTGGTTTTTGTAGAAATATTTCAAGTGCATCTTGGCTAATTGACAGTGGCTGCACCAACCACATGACACGTGACAAGGAACTCTTCAAGGAATTGAGAACTACTGATATTAAAAGGGTGAGGATTGGAAATGGTGAACACCTTGCAGTAAAAGGAAAAGGCACAATAGCTATCACAAGCTATAAAGGTATAAAAATCATTACAGATGTTCTTTTTGTGCCAGAGATTGATCAAAATCTTTTTAGTGTTGGTCAATTGTTGGAAAAAGGCTATAAAGTGATGTTTGAAAATAAACATTGCTTAATCAAAGATGTTGATGGCAGAGATCTGTTTAAAGTTGAAATGAAGGGAAAAAGTTGTGCTCTCAATCCAATGGAGGAGGAGCACATGGCCTTTAAATCCAAAGAAAATGTCACAGAAATTTATGTACTTGACTTGAAGAGTAATATTCTCAGTATGGGACAATTATTGGAGAGTGTTGAAGCAAAATTTGATAACCTGGAAAAAAGGTTTACAAAATTGGAAGAAAAATATGTTGATATGGAGAAAGACAAGGAAAGTAGAGCCAATCAAGTTGAAGAACTCCATTTGTTGCTTTTGGCACAAAAAGAAAAGGTGAATGAATTACAATTCAAATTAAAAGCCCCTTTTGGTTCATGTGTTTTACTTGAAAATAGTGGTTTTGATTTAGGAGAAGACCATAAATGGAATGGTGTTGAGACATCATCTGAAAGGGAAATATGGTATAATCATTATCTTCAAAGCTCATTGAAGTCAAAGTCTTTCTTAAATCCTTTTAATTCAAAGGGTGAAAGTGGAGAAGATTTTGTTTGGAAAATTAAAAGTAATTCAATTCAAAATTGAATACAAGCTTGAGCATTTTCGAGTGTGAGCGCTTGAGCAGGCTATTCAACAGTGTGACCGTGAGAACCTTCGTACTCAACAGTGATGGAGTAGTCGTGCCACCATGAGAACGCGAACGTGATAACGTGCAGACCGTGAGTTTCGAATTTCCTTCTGTTTTCAATCTTTGCGAGTCTTTGCGAGTTGAAGACTTAATCCTAGGTTCGGCACCAATCTCGATTTCTTTCTGTGTTATATTGGTTGAGTTGTGTGTTGTGTAATTTTATTTTTGAAGGCCCTAACACCGTGGTTTTTCTTAGTGGTTCTTAGTGGTTTAAAGGTCTAGCCCTAAATCTTATTTCCTTCTCAATGATATAAGACAATTTCGTAGAGAGGTAAATCCTTTATAAGATATTTTTTACTCTTTTAAGACAATGAGATGTTAGAGAATCTGTTTCATAATAATTTCAATAGTTTGAATTCATGATAGCTTTTTGGTGATTAATAGCTTTAGTAGTTGTGGATGAATAGAACAACTTTTTCTTTTTCTACCTTTGTGTGTTTTGTAACTGTCCACTGCTTATATGTGTTGGTGGCATTTTTGAAGGGACAAATTACCACAAAAATATTTTATCTCTATCACGGTCTTTCAATTCCTGTTATGCATATCCTTGAACACTGGGAATTATTTCAAACTTTTAGGTCCCCTGTCCATTGGGTTCTGTATTCACCTTGGATAAGTTTCATCTCAATCAGTATCAGATTTTAGGTGTTGGGCTACCATGACAGCTACAACAAGAAGTCAACTTAGTATTGAAGAGGTGAAATGCTCTTTTACAAAAAAAAGATTAATGAGGTCCAATGCAGAAATGCAAGAGAAACTAGAGAAATATATATCTGACATTACATTGCGCTTTCTACATGCATATGATGATCCTCTTCTTTGATACAAGTGACGCAAATTGGCAAAGTTCAAGATTATACTGATGACTCTGAATTAGCCTTGACCTAGGTGACACTACCCTGCTTTGGTTGCTGAATTTTATGGAGTTATATATGCTTTGGAGGAAGCTCAAAAGTTGGGACTAACTAATGTCTGGTTGGAATGTGACTCTGCCTTGGTTTGTGCTGCGTTTACTACTAGGAAAAATGTTCCTTGGATGCTTCATAATCGATGGAATACTTGTCTTAATTACTGTGGAAAAATCAGATTTAAGGTTACTCATATTTTTCGTGAAGGGAATGCGTGTCCTGATAAGTTGACTAATTTAGGATTTATTCATAGAGAATATTTTCATTGGTATAATAGGCTTCCATCTAGTCTGTTCTTAGAATTCTTTATTAATAGGTATAGTCTACCTATGTATCGTTTTTGTTAACATATGGGTTTTGGTCTAGTTCCACCATATTTTTGTATTCTTTTTCTGTTTCTTTTTTTTTTAATAATATTTTTTTCACGTGATGGCAAATGATTGTTGTTACTTGAGGTGTCAGCCTAGCTGAGATGTCAAGTAGCATAGTGATGCCTAACATGAAAGCTTTTTATATATTAAAAAAAAATAGCTAAGGAGATTGGATTGCACCAGAGGCATTTTCCCAAGACACCAAAGAAAAGAATGAAATTACAAGATACACAAAACTTCATGACAAAAGTAAAGAAAGAGCAAGCTTAGCTAAGTTTTTGTACTTGTTTTATGTTTTGCTTTCTTGATTTTGGTCCAGCTCTTGATGATGTTTCCTATCAAGGTTTTAGCACTCAAATGATGTTCTTCTTTTCCTTTCAAATTCACCTCCAAGAATAGTCTTCTACTAGCTCTTCCACCAACACCAATAAGAATACCTTAGGAAGAGGTGAGTTTCTTAAAAAAAATTAATAAAAATTTCAAACAATTTCAAGCACTTAAAGAGAAACAAAAATTGAAAAGGCTCAATTTAAAATGAACAACATCAAAGGATAGATTTGAGGACAAAAAACAAATGAATTTTAAAGAAAACAACCAACAAATAAGGCAATTTTATAAAGAAAGAACTCAAAAGAAACCTAAAGAATGGATCATGAGGAAATGAAAAGAAAAAGATCACTCAAAGATACTTTTCATGCAATTTAGGTCATACAATTCTCTAAAAGAGCTAAATCATGCATTTAAGAGTGTTGTGAGTTGTCTTGAGCTTTTTTTGCAATTTTTTTTCGCTCATAACTCTCATCCTTCCCTATATATTTTCAATTCTTATATTTTTTTATATTTTTCTTATTAAGACGCCACAATTTTTCTTTTTATGCACTCAATTTTCACAAACAACTCCCAAGATAGGTCAAATTCCCTCCTAACAATCAACAAGTGCATGCATTATGTTCAAACAAGTAATTCAACTTTAGAAAACTAGAAAAGTTATTAGTGGCTCTCGACCTACACCTAAGAACTTAAGAAAATTGTTTAAAAAAATTTCTAATGAGCTAATAGCAAAAGAAGAAATCATTACAACAAAACTAGGCATATAAGATTCGGCTAGTATGTTTTAAGCAAGAAAAGCATGTAAAAAGTTTAGGACTACTCTAAGGAGTTTATGAACATGTTAAGAACTAAATATAACTCTAAATTAAGAAAAATAGAGCTAAGGTACAAAACTTAAATCAAACTAAAATGGCAAAGCATGCAATAGGAAACTTAGCCATGACATTGATTCAAGAAAATTTTGAACTAAGCATTTGAATCAATTAAACATGAAATTGACATGATATAAGCATGAAATTATCGTAGACACAAAACATTCACACAAGACCGAAATCAATACAAAAAGAAGAAAAGAGATGGAGAACTTATCTCTTCAAGACCTTTAAATTCGGCTCATGATGCCAAATTGATGGAAGCGTCTTCATGGGACATTGGAAGGCTTGAAAATTATTCAAAACTTTACAAAGTCTCAAGAGAGAACTCAAAACTTGGCTTCTCTTCCAAGGAAGGATCCTTGGTGAAGAGCCTAGAAAAAGATTACTCCCATTTTGGTGACATCAAAGAACAAGAATAATGTATTCATTTTGCAACTCAAATCATATTCAATTCAAGGTGAATGCACAAGAGGGGTAAGGGATCTTATTGATAGACGCATAAGTCATGAGGGGAAAGGGATCTTATTTATAGACGCATAAGTCATTTTTTCTCTATGATCTGTGGGATGTGGGATTTAAAATGCAACACAAGGATGCACATGAGGAGTCCCACCTCAAGTAAAACAAGGTAAAATTAGGCTAAAATGTACGCTAGTATTGAAGGAGTAGGGTGACCGAATTTTGAGTTAAAAAAACTAGGGTTTTGAGCTTCAATCAAGGCCTAATTGAGGGTGACTAGATTTTGACTTAACAATATAGAGTTTTGACCATCTAATCAAGGTCCAATTGAGACCCAATTGGAGGCCCAATCGAGGCTCACTTATGCTTCAACAAATTAAAAAAATAATAATACCTATAACCATACATGTATCTACAATTTTTTACTAGACTTGAAAGGGGAGGAGAATTATAATGATCTAGACTCCAAAGGAAAAGAGTGTTCTTAACTTCTTCTTCGACCCTTATATTCATGGTGTTTGTCACTGGTCCAATATAAGCTCCTCCAGATGGTATGTGCATACAAGAAGTCTTCAAAAATAGACGAAAATGAGACTTGGAGGTAGATATTTAAAAATGTTTTAATAATAATATACATTAAAACGATTTGTGTATGTATAATCAACATTTGTGTTTTTTTAGTTAAAAATAGAAATTAATGTTTGCATTTTCATTGTCATTACATTTATTAATTAAAAACATCAATTACCAATATTTTCATTTCATATTTTAAATTTTAAACAATTAAAAACTATTTAATTAATAATTTTAAAAAATTAAGTAAAAATTAAATTATTGAGCCAGAAAAATGTACTTATGATCTTAATGTGTGTTTTCTCATTTCAGGAAAAAATTAAATAAGATCTTATTAGATATTGTTTTTTTAAAACCAACAAAAAGTATTGCAAATCTCAAAATAAAATCCTAGTTGATCTAAAGAAAATAAAAAAGGCAAATTAGTTCGCACTACAATATCATATAAAGTAGTTTTTTTTTTTTGAACAGCAATGAATTAATAAAATTATGAGGGGACACTTAAGGGGTGTCCCAACCCTTTACAGATCCATTAGAGGAGGACATCAGCAACACACCTGAGCATAGTAGGGAGCAGGTTTGTACTAGTAAAAACCCCCAACCTCAAAAGTTTGCCTACCCACCATGCTACTGGCCTCAGGCTACCAATGTATAAACAAGATTGGGGTACATTATTCCAAAAACAGGAAAAAAGAAAAGTGGCCAGCACTACCCAGCCCATTGAGCTTTCCTTCATCCATTCCAGCCTCTTCTTACGTGTTCTCCATAAGGCTCCGCCTTTTAGGTGTTTGCTCCCTCCTCCACACACGTGGCAACCACTTAAGGATCTCCAGAAAAGGTGATTCATGGCAGTTGCAACGCGTCATCATACTCACGTACTACTTCCTTCAACATTTAGATAGAGTCTGTACCTGCAAAACTTAACAGAAAAAAATTAGCCAACACAGTTTTCCTGTTGCTCCATCGATATCCTCTGCTGCAGCAAGGTGGCCTTTGACAGGCCATATTCCCCAATCTCTATACTGCTACCGCTGGTGAAGAGTTACATAACCAAGTCTTGCCCCCATAGTAAAACCTTCCAACCATGATAAGCTCCATTGCATCAAAAGACCTTGACAGACTCCATTACAACAGCCTCTATTCCTTGAAACTGTGGCCTTCCTCACCAGGTTCCCACCAGACCGTCTAGCCCACCTGCCCTTAAGAGTACGACGACTTCTAGCAAAAAGGCATCCAAACTCCTGAGGTTTCTTGGTGCAAGTGGACTCACGCCCTGCCACATCTTCACGCGAACAACCCAAGGCCTGCATACACCGAAACCACTTCTGCAGCTAAACCGGATGTGTTGAACCACCAGCTGAATACATAAGCTTCCACTAGCATGCCATCACCCTTTCAAAAAATATGCAATTGTACTCAGTTAAGTGGCTGCAGGAAAGCAGTGATTTGGATTCAATAACCAATCTGAAAAAGCATATAGAAAACCGGTTGCCTTGTATTTCAACCACAACCAGGAAAGCAGTTGGGCTTTTTGAAGGATTTCTTCCGCGTCCGGAACCCCACCTCTAAAGACAACCTGATTTCGCTGCTCCCAGATGCTCCTAATGATCGCCACCCACACACCTCTCCACACCTTGTTCTGCTCATTAGATAAGTGGGTTAGGTAGAAGTTTTCCAAATGATTCCCAATCATGTTGCTTTGGGCCCCCACAATACCAATACAGCGGTAGCAGCCATACCATACTCTTTGTGCTACCGTGCACTCTAAGAACAGGTGTTGGGATGTTTCTTGTAGTTGGTTACACATGACACAGATCGGCGAACCCACTAGGACACCTCTCCTAATAAGGTTGGCAATGGTTGGGATTCTATCTAGAATGACTCTCCAGGCGGTGATGAGCGCTTTAGGCATGGCTTTCGCTTGCCATAGAGCACGGTAAACACCATCTACAGGGACATAAGCCGTTTGTTTCGTCAGGATTTGATAAGCAGACTTAACCGAGAAAGCCCCTTCAGGATCCTCCCTCCAAACTAGGCGGTCCTGGGTGTCCTGGCGTATGTTACCCGTATCCAGTATTGACAACAGCTCTTCCTCCAATCTTGCTTCCCATTCGAACCTCTCCCTTCTCCACAGCGGCTTAAATCTCCACCTCCCTTCCTCCCATATTCCTACCTCTCCTACCGTCTTGCCTTGATCATTGGACAAGGAGAATAGTCTCGGAAACATGGATTTTAGACTACTGTTTTGTAGCCACACGTCCTCCCACAGCCTAATAATACTCCCATCACCAATTTTCCACCCTATCGCTTTACGAAACCATCCTTCTTGTTGGTTCCCTTCACCACACACTTTTGCTAGATCCCTCCACCACCACGATTGATATTTCAACCCTACCTGACTACTAGCCGTTTCGGGGCCATTTTAATTTATGTAGTACTTAGCTCATTTTAATTTATGTGTTTCAGGCCCTCGAACCCTGCGCTGGGAAAAGTTTTATACACCCATATTAACAAAATTGAGAAGCAGGGCATATAAAACAATTTATATTTATATTATCCTTGTTGTCCATGACGAGAAAAATTATTCAATCCATAAGAAAGACATATAGAATCAAATTATTCATTTAATTTTATAGATAGTTCATTATTTCTCAAAAGCTAATAAATCATTCTACCAAAATTAACCCAATCAACTTTTTCATAATTATGTTTTTCTTAAATTTAACTTTTTTTCAAAAATATGCTTAAATTAGTGTTTATAACATTTAATTGACTTTTTTTCAAGAATGTACTTCTTAGTTTCTAAAGAAATATTATATTTAATGGATGAATTGCATATCCATTTATAAAAATGGTATTAATGCATGAATTCGATTCATTTTTTATTAACTGGATCAAATTAATTAAATTTTTCATTAATTATTTTAATAATACCAAAATAGAATATTTTATCCCACCCACTATGTCTCGGAATAAATCCAAACTGGTTAAACCTCAGTTTTTGGGTCAAGTGTAGAAACTCAGCATCTCAATAGACACCCAGAAAGTTCATAGTCTCGATGTGAGTACCCAAAACTTCCCTAGAACCAGAACGTTTACTATTATCTAAAAATAACTGTTATTATCTAAAAGGTCCCAATCACTAAAATCTAGCAATAACCGGAATACCAATGAATCCAATTATAGAAATTATACTCCTCTAGCTTCTACAATCTTTTTCTAGTTCAACTTTTATCTAACTGGGTTGTAGGAATGAACAAGAGTTATGAAATTATAGTCCATAATCTGAACATTGAGTCAATTCCATGATTAAAAGTATTAAATAAAGTTACATAGGTCATTGAAAAGGACACTATCCAATACGGTTCTTGAAAAGAAAATTGACTTTTTGAGGAGAATTGGGATTCCTCTTTGCAGTGACCTGGATGAGTGCACCGTCAAGAAGCAAGCGTTGCAATACTCTTGCTATGTTCACAGTGTCATCAATGCCAAGATGATGATTTCCCTTCAATGGTATTTGCAGTTCCTTCATCATTGTAACCATTCCTGTGGCCTGTTACCCGTTATAAAGAGAAGCACACAATAAGTTATATATTAGGATTAATAAAAATGAATGTAAAGAAAAAAATTGAATTCATCCGAGTTTTGTTTGCATGATGCAAAAATGAATAAATTCTATTGTAGTCATCTGCCAATTCTGAACATTTAGAGAACTCACCCTCCTATTATAAAAGTTCAAATAGACATCTTTGAGATTAACCCACTCCATAAAATATGGAGGAAGCTTTATCTTCGACACTTCACATTGCTGAAGGGCCTTAGTTTTCAAATCCCAATTCCCACTGCAAAAGCAAAAGATTTTGATTTAGAAGAACAAATTCTGTTATTCAAGTTCTAGATATACAGGGCAGGAAACTAATGCATCATTAGAAATAAAACAAAAGAGTTATAGAAGTTAAACCATGTTACAAATGCTGCAGAAGTAAGTTCTGCACCCATCCACAACCGATTCCGCGTCAACCAAACTCCAAATTGTTGAATAACCTCCGTAAATGGTATTGCTGTATCATGCCAAACTCTGAAAAAAAAAATCAGTATGGCTATAGTGGGACTGTAGGTAGCAGAAGTAGGTAATATTCCCTTGGTAACTGATACAATAAAATGATTTTCGTTGTAATGGCTAGTAGCTAGCTTTTCACCAGTCTAACTCATTGTTCATTATAGGATATTTTCAAATCATAAAGCTCTACAAATGTTACTAAAAGCATAAACCTTAAAAATTACTATAACTAATAGCATCAATTTATTAAATAACTACATGAAGAAGGGGAATTGGAGGATATAATTGTTTTTTATATTGTATGTGACAACAAAAATGAAAACAGAAGATTGCATGTGGATCAGAAGTATAAATCAGGTAGATTAGTAAAGGCAGATTAAGCTGCATACTTGTGAACTCCAAACTTCCCATATTTGTTCTCAATGTATTCGTTTATTCTCCGTTCACCCATTTTTGAGGGTCTCACAAACCTGTTAAAGGATCAACGCAAAAGTAAATTGTAAGATAACAAAAAATAATAATCTTCATTTATAAATTATATTTTTTAAATTCAAGAGAGACTAACCTATCAAAAATATTAATATCATATAAGATTATAACTCACAAGCCATCTTGTTGCATTAAAGGTATAAACTATTAAAAAAACTAACATCCTAATTATATCTTTGTATAATTTGATATTGAACCCTCAAAAACATTATAGTCTAAGAATGCAAATTATATTCTTTTTAGAACTATAGAAAAGAACAAAAAGTAAAACAGTATTAGCAAAAGTAAAATAGAATATCTCAGGCAATCACTGAACACTGCACCTGTTAGATATGGTATAAAGTGGCAGATCAAAACCTGTGGAATATGTCTTCAACTTGCAATGTTTTGGCACTAATCATTAGAACTGGAAACTCAAGAATCTCAACCCTACCCTCTAAATCAAGCACAAGGAAATAGTCTAGATTCTGAGGACGTATTTTGTTCAACTCAGCAATGTCCACTTGAAGGTCACTGGAGCAATCATGATTAAACGTCTCAAGGTGGATAGGATCATCCATCTGCAAATTTGAAGAAAAGAAAACAATAAAACCATTTATTCCGCTGTCAGGTCATGATTACACAATACATTTAATTTAACATGACATGACAAAAAGATGAAGCTGATTCCTATGTAACAATATCATCTTCCAAACCTACAATTAAATGACTTAACTAGCTATCTTCCCACACAGCTTGGTTCACATCAAAACTTCAAAAACAGAAAGAATAATGTAACGACACCAGGTTTCCCCTCTGAGCACATGATTTGGACCTAATCAAAATCATAAATGGAACGGAAAAAATGAACAAAGGCATGGATATGATATACTTCTGCATGTTCATACTTTATAAAAACATTCATTTGTCCATCAAGAATTTTTCATACTACGAGAGATGAGTGAATTTTAACCATAAATCACAAAGTTATCTAACTTTTTTAATTGACGATGTAATACATTAACTCAAGTAATAGGAACCCAGGAACTCCAATGAGTTCGAAGAACAAAAGGTGCAGGAAACTGTAAACACGAAAAAGTTTTGAGGATCTTAATTAATAGAGAATGAGATACAGAAACATAGTCTTACAATTGAAGTCATTAACCTCTCCTTCAGCCACAACAACAATTCATAGATTAACTAATTAACAAACTCTAAAAATAGCTACTCTAACACGATTGATTATTAAATAATTTTTCTAAAATCAACATATGGTGTCTAATTCATATCCACTCCCCTTCCCTCACTTTTATTCAAAAATAATTTTCTTATTACATATATTCTCTCTATAGATAATAAGGCGGTGATGAACTACGTTACTGTGCCATGTCATCATTTACCATTGAAACAATTGATCAAACACATAGCATGCAAACCAAAAGGGTCTCCCAGAATTTTGCAAAGCTTTAAAATTTGAACAGGAGAAAGACTACTCAGAAACCGAAATGAGGTAAAAAGTTGATGGGTCATAAAAGAGTTATAACCTTGGTGCATTTTCCCTGGCAATGGTACAAGCATATGGGTTTCCAGCGAGAGTGAGGGTCGTGGAAAGAAGGGGTCTCGGAATTGGAGAAAGAAGCAGATAGTGTGAAAGAATGCGTTCGAGGAAGTGAAAGGTTGGTAGGGTGCAGAATAAGAGGAGAGAGGGAGAAAAACATAGGATTACGGTGTGACAACATCTTTGCCAAACATCCTCTCAGAAGCGCCATAGCTCTTCACTCAGTTTGCTTTCAAACTAAATATTTTTCTCTTATACAATATACTCTTAATGTATACTTTATATACGTATATACTTTTTACTAGTGGAAATACGGAATATATGTACACAATTTTTTATGATAATGAAATAAATAAATAAATAAAATTATATAAATTATAATTATAATAAAATTTATAAGAAATAATTATTTGTTTCTTATTTTATATAAAAAAAAGTTATTTATTAAACTACAGAAAAATACATGTTAGTTTCGTATTTTTCTTGTTTTTAATTTTTTTTAAAACAAATGTGCATATTGCTAAATGAAGTGAAAGTTTAATTTTCAAACTTACTTTTAAAAAAATAATTAAATTATGATTTTAATAAGTGGAAATAATTATGAGTTTTAAAGATAAAATGCTAAAAAACATAAAAACAGTTATAAAAAAATATCATTTTTATTAATAATTAATTATAATTAAAATAATTGTATTGTCGTAACTTAGACGATGACTGGTGACTCATAACTGAGTTTGGGTTATAAGATATTCTCCGATTATCCATAGGGTGAATTCTGGATTCAGGTCAGACTTAAAAGGATTAAAAAAAAATTAAGATTTTGATGTGAAATAACTCAACCAAGATCACAGGATCAGTATTAGAATCAATATTAGTATGAGTAATTGACAACAAAATCACATAAGTATTTGTGTAGACTATAATTCTTAGGAGTAATAGAATCAAAATATTGTTAAAATCATGATATTCTAGTAAATCCACGGTAAAAGTTGTTGTAAAATCAGTGAGATAGGAAAGAAAATTTCATCCCTAGTGGTGCCTCGTGAAACTTTCCTGGACAAAAACCCCCATTGGGAAAAAATGTAGATGGTAAAGAATACACCTATTACATCATCTAGCTATAGCAAAATTTTAAGGGAGTTGTATTCCACGTTCTCGGTATGTTCCGCCGATCCAAATGCTCTATCTGGTAGGCTTCATTGTGTAAGCTTTCTTGCATCCGGAAGGGCTCTTCCTAGTTTGTTGAAAATTTCCCTTTTGAGTCTTTCCAAGCCTTGTCTTTCATCTTTTATACTAGATCTCCTGTTTGAAATGCCCTTGGCTTGATTTTAGCTTTATACCGTCGAGCTGCTCTCCGCTTGCATGCTTTTTCTCATATCTTAGCCTTATTCGTAACTCCTATGAGAGGTTTAACTCAGTTCACATACATTCATTGTTAAGGTTAAGATCCGTAAAATTCCTTCATATAGTCGGCTCGCGACTTCTACTGACAACATGGTGTTAGTGTCATAAATCAAGTTGTATGGTGTCTTTTCGGTCGTCGAGTGCGATATTAGTGCCCATAGTGCTTCTAAGAGCTCTTCAACCCACCTTCCCTTGGCCACCCCAGGTGCTTTTTTAATTCGATCCAGATTAACTTGTTTGCGGTCTCAACCTGCTATTTGTTTGAGAGTGTTTGACTGAGCTCGTCTTATGCTTAATGTCAAGGTTGTCGTAGAACTCACTGAATTTTCAGTCAGTAAATTGTTTCTCATTGTCCATGATGAACGAATGCGGGATCTCGAACCTGAAAATTATGCTCTTTCATACGAAATTTTGGATCTGCTTAGTTGTGATTTTTGCAAGGGGTTCGACCATTATTCACTTGGTAAAATAGTCTACAACCACGAGCAAGATTTTTCTTTGTCTCGGAGTTGGGGGAAAAGTCCTACTATATCCATTTCTCATAGTGCAAAAGGTTAGGGGGGACTAATCTCTCGGGGATCATGAGGGAGTTGGTGTATTAAGTGTCTGTTTTCTTGGCAACTTTTACATCTTTTAACAAATTCAACACAATCAGATGGTAGGATTCTTTGGGGTAGGCTTGTTGAGGTTAGTATAGTCAGTACTCATGCACCATTTACCATTATTTTTATTGACAAAGACCATGTTTTCCAACCATGTGGTGTATTGGACCTCTTGGACAAAACTAGCTTGAAGGAGTTTCTTGACCTCCTTATCCGTTGTGAGTAGTCTCTCTTCCTCTAACCTCTTCTTCTTTTGTGAAATGGTTTTTTCTTCTTTGCACACAGATAGTCAATGTGAAATTATATGAGGGTCGATACCCAGCATGTCGACTACCAACCATAAAAATAAATCATGGTTTTTTTACAACATTGTCATGAACGCCCCTTTCTCGGCTTTAGTCAGGCTTGCCCCTAATCGGGTATCTTGGCCTTTTTCCTCACTTGCCATGTGGTTGCTTCTTCCTTGGGTTTCATTATGTCACAATCATCAAATCTCGTGTCTAGGTTGATCATCGCGAGGACCTGATTCACATAGTGTTTGTGATCTCTTTTAGGTCCTTAGGGAACAACTTTAGGCTCGCGACATAACATTCTCATGTAGTCTTTTGTTCCACATGCAACATTACAACATTTCCATGCTCCGAAGGAAACTTGGCGAGATGTTGGGTTAAGACTATGGCTTCTAACTTGTTTAGTGACGGTCTCTAGAGGAGGATGTTGTACGAAGTGTTTGCATCCACTATGAGTACCTCACCTTGATTGTTTTATATCTTTGGTTCCCTTCGCCAAACTTCATGTACAAGTCAATGTATCCCTTGGTGTCCACCTGCTCTCCCGAGAATCCAACAATTTGCTCATCATAGGGAATTATGGCTTTTATTGACAATCCTAGTCGCTAAAATGTCTTTTAGTACAATATGTTGACCAAAATCCCCTAATAAACAAGTGTCTTCAATTACGTCAAAGTTCGCCACCTCGACTATAGTAACCATGGGATCATAGTATTTGGGGTCAATGCCTTTGAAATCGTCATCCATGAAAGTTATTGCTGGTAGGCTCATTCGAGGCCTTCCGACTACAACGTTTACAAACTGAATTTTCGTAAGTGTCTATTATAGGAAGAGTAAGTTGTTCCTCCACTAGCGAAGCCACGTGATATAATACTAATAAAACCTCTCAATGGTGTGTCACAATTCCTATCTCGACTTTTATCCCTTCTCGGCACAAACGTTTTTTACCATCTTCTCGGTCCCTGCTGATCCTCCATTATCGACAGGTTTCCTCATATTTTCTTTGAAAAACTAGCATAGGTGATCAACCTACACTAGTTCCTCAATCTTGTCCTTGAGTGCTACACACTCTTCTCTGTTATGGTCATAGTTACGATGGTAGCGGTAGTGTTTAGACTGATACTCATTAGATGGGTTTGGGCCTTTCTCGATGCTGACAACAAGTCGACATTTAGTTCTTCTTCAAGCACTCATGCTCAGTTCGCATTGAGTGACGTATATTGTGGAAGTGGTGTGGGCGAGGAATCTCCTTGACTCTCCTTAGCGGCAGTGGTGGTCTATGGCGAGCCTTTTCATAAACTTGCAATTTTGTCGGATCCTCCGACAACCTGACTTTGTTGTGGAACCCCTTCAATTCCTCAAGTTGCATAAACTTCACCGCTCTTGGTCACAACTCATTTATGTTCACAGTTGGCTTTTCACACAGGTTAAACGAGAAAGGTCCCAATTTAAGTACAGTTACCATGTGATGTATGACAACCTCAGGATTGAGGTTTCGTATACTGAGAGCAACCTTCCCAAACATTTCCATGAAGGCTCGCAGTGACTCTGCTTTCTTTTACTTGATGTTTACTAACATGATTGACATTAAGTGATGGAGACTGCTCATTGTGAAGTGCACCCTAAACTTCATAACTTAGACTGCTCTTTCCAGGCAATCGTCAAAGAAAGAAATAGTGAATTTATTCAAGATAATTATGTACTTACGTCAAAATAATCAATGGATTGAGACGGGATGCACGTGAACCAACTCAATGCGGCTCCTTTCAAGGACGACACGAAAACTCTAAAAGAGTGCATCATCCGTTGTGTATAGACTGACTTGCATGAAATATGAATCAATGTGTTCATCAGGGTTAGTAGTACCATCGTACTTGTACAATGCAAGGGTTTTCTAGTTTTCAAGGAGGACGACCTCCATTATAGCCTCAATGAAGGGGTTTCATCGGAATGAAGTACCCAAACTACTAGTTGACAGAAGTGTTTTGGTATGGATGTAACGAGAATTGTCGACTTCTTGGGTTCTCAATGTGGTGTCTTTAGGTTCCTTACTCAACAACGACATCGTGCTGCTACTTTCCAACTTCTGCTTCATTTGGCTATTCTTGGCTCTTAGGGCATCCATCTTCCGTGTTTTTCCTCATAAGGGTCTCTAATTCCTTTCTCATTTCCAACATAATCATCAGCGGGTCTTCTTAATGATTTTCTACTTCCGAAGTGCGTTTATTGTTCCCGGAGATGGTTATCATGTAGTCCCGTAAGGTAGTCTTTGATCCCACAATGGACGCTAAAATGTTCTTGTAGAACCGGATATTTCTTATGCTTGATGTCTTCTCTTTTGATCTTCAGTATCACAGTCTCTTGGTCTTTCGGTCAATGTTGTCTCAGTTCCTCAATCATTCAGTCCTCAAATTAGGAGTACCAACAATTACACTTTGATGGTCAAATCAATTCGAGTCCGAGTATAAAATTTGGTACTTATATAAGAGTTAGAATTTTATTACCTTTATCTTTGAAGTGTTTACCTATTTATAATGATAGATTTAAACTCGTAAGAAAGATTGTGGTAGAACTATGTAAACCCAACTAGTTCTAATCTAAGTCCAAGAAGTATTTACTCTTCATTCTTTATTGATAATGTTTGAATCATGGATAGTTGATTAACCTATTGTGGTATCAAGAGGCCGAAACCAAGAACGATCTCGACTTCTCAACATCAACCTTCTATTCAGTTGAATCATGAATCATTATTAGTTCCAATCAACTTGCAACTCATAGATTCAATTCATTAGGTGGAATTCTTCTCGGCTTTATCAATGAAAGGCACCGATGAACAATGAATGCAGTGCTTGCCGCTTCAATTCACTTCAATTCCTGAGAAACCAAACTTCACAATGTATTTTATCTAGGCATCGTACATGCTTGAACATGTGATTACGGTAAGCATAAAAAAGTGACCACAAAATTTACCACACGAAATTCAATTATTTAATTCATTACGAAAATGTAGGATCGAAACAGTGATGATCAAAATATAAGGATTGAACTCAGTATTATGGATAGTTTTGGACAATTTTCACGGATCAAATAAGAAAAATAGAAAATAAAGACTGATTAGAAATAAAGAAAGGGCTGCTTCTTCCTGCACCTCCATACCTTCTTGTGTCTTTATGTATTCCAAAATTACCCTTTTTTAATATTCCGGATTACATAATCTGGAAGACTTTTGTGATTAGTTTTCGGATTATATAATCCGAAAATCTTTTCTATACATAAGATTAGCTTCTGAATTATGTAATTCAGAAGACTTTTTTTTCAGATGTGTGATTAGATTTTGGATTACATATTCCGAAAGTTTTTTTCTAAATATGAGATTGACTTTCGGATTATGTAATCCAGAATATTTCCAGATTACATAATCCATGGGCTTATTTCAAATCCAAAAAAAAAGTTCTGGATTTTATAAATCTCAAGAACACTTCCGGATCCAAAAACATCTTCCGGATTATGTTTGGAGGTGGTAAAAAAAAGATAAAATGATATTTTTACATTTAATATGGGGTGGTACAAGAAGGTATGGAGGTGTAGGAAGAAAGAGTCTAAAGAAAGACGTCATAATGAATATTAATAAGTCGAGAAAAAATCACCTTTTACGGAAAATTTCTTCCATCAAAGCTAAGCTACAATTTCTCAAAAGTGTATATTATAAACATGAGTCTACAAAACAATCATGGTTTTTTTTCTTTCTGCATCCATTAAATTTGAACCTCCACCATATTATTGAAGCAAAATGACAAAAATACCTTTTTTACTTTTTTAAAAAGGTGGAGGATGTTAGAATGTATTTTCGTTTTTCAAATTGTATGTTTCAATTCTGGATTTTTAATTCCGGAATGAAAGACAATTCTGAAATTTCAAAAAAGTGATAGAGTGCAGGTTAGAATTGATTGGGTGCAATAAGCAAAAGCCAACAATACTTTACCGTATAAACCTAAGACCCAAGGTCTACTAAGTAGATTTCATTTAATAAGCTACATAAAATCCTATTAGAAACAATTCTCTAAAAAGTCTCTAAATTACAACAAATTACAAAAATTACAAGAAAATAAATTAAAAATTAAAATATGTTATTGACCTCTTCATATCATGTTTTGACAATAAATAATACTCTGTTTTGATTGTCGAACAGAGTTAACTAATGTTTAGCAGATCGTTCAAATCCACAAGTTTGTATAGCCAAACTTAAGTCTTAGAGGAAAGTCATAGACACAATTTGAAAAAGAGTCAACTATGTACAAGATCGGATGCAAATAGCACAAAACTATTGATCTAGATAGACAAATATCACAAGAAGGGTCAAATGCAAAAATTAGATGTAACTTGTAAGTTGTATTAAAGCCGTGGAAACAAGATACAAAGAAAAGAAGATGTTCTCATAGAAGCATTGGACGCAAGTTCCATAAGACCTAACCAGTCTAAAGAAGCCTTAGATTCAAGCTACAAGGTCAACACATTAGACAAAGTTTAAGCTTGTGATGAACAAGTATAAATCAACTTGTTCAGTGTTGCCCTCTACTATAGGATCTATTTCTTTTACTTATTCTCCAAGCATTTTGTGAAGATTATTGTAAAGTTGATTTATTTTTTTACTGGTATATGAAATTCCATCCCAGGATAGAAGGGCTTTTTATAGACTCCATGAAATACACATATACCCAAAAGTATTTTTTATCTTTAATTAGATACATCCGTGGTATTCAATGCGTACGACAATTACAGAGCAGTAGTCTATATGCATTTTCACACTTTTCGACAACTATATTATCCATCATTCGGTCCAGATTTCATCACTGTAAGAAACAAGGGCATAAAATAAGCACTAAAATCATGTATGTCCTGTGTTTTCCTTTGTTTCTCAATCCCTTTACACAATTCTCTTGAACAGATGAGAATCCTATGTTGCAAAGATAATTAATTCATGGCCTCGTCATTGTTCCAAATGAAAAAAAAAAATCTACATAGCAGCAAAAGAGGCTTCGAACTTCTAAATACTAATACTAATACTTGAAAGTAAACATAGTTGACAGAACAATCTTAAACCTACGTAAAACTGAATGAACACTAAGTACTTCTATTTAATGACAAGTCAGCAATTTCAGCAACAAGATCATCGAGTGAGCTGTCCTTCATGTCCATCCACTTCACTGAGTCATCAGAAGATGATGGCACTGTTTGAAAGGAATTATCTGATAGGGCTTTTTCCAACTGGTTAACCAGTTCACCTTCCTCAGATGGAATATCTAAATCCCAAATTTTGAAGATATTGTCAGCGAGTTGCTCCATCTCATAAGAGGAAGAATCCAGATCAAGTCCAAAATCAATTGTTTTCTTCTCCTCCAGGTTTTCATTATAAGTTGGCAGAAAAGGATTGAAAGATGGCAAGTTGGCACCCGTTTCATCATCTGGAATTTCATCAGTGCTTGTTTCTACTGCTACACGTAGTGGGTTAACATTATATGTTGAAGACGACTCAGAAGTTGAAGACGACTCAGAAGTTGAAGATTGCTGATTATGTTCCACAGTAATACTTTCAGAACTAATACAGTGGGGAGGAATTTCTGTGTCTTTTCTGAAAAATTGAGAATCGGAACTGATAATTTCTAATAAAGCACTTCTCAAAGGGACCCAATCAGTTTCTGAAATACCAGAATCTTTAACTAGGCAGGAATCAGCCCAAGCAAGATCTTCTTGAGAAAGAACAAGATTCTGCCGGGATGCTATTGAATTGAGAATAGCAGAAGAAAGTGAAACTTCACTCTCTGCATCTTCGACATCCATTGCTACAAGTTCATAGAAATAGATGTAAGCAAAAAGAAGAAAGAAAGAGTAGGGCCGTGTGTGGATGAAACTGAATCAATGAAACACAATATAGTAACTTCTTTCATAAATATGGCAATCAAGATCATGCTTTTAAAGTTATGAATAGTAATTGACATGAAATAGCATCTCGTGACTAGAAAGATATGAAAAAAAAATTCTTGTTCCATGTCCATTGTTGCATTCACCAATGCAATCAGGCAAGGAAATCCAGGAACAAACAACCTCATATCACTTCCAAAATTGATAAACCCGATGGGTGCTACAAACTAACATCGAAATGTCTAGATGTTGGTTTTCTATTGACTGAACGAGCATTGTAGCACTTTTCCAGTTGAAAGATAAAATAAAATTCAATTTGTTGATCTTCATAGATTTACGCACAAACAAAAGAAAAAGTTCCATGACTGCACAAGATCTTCCAAAAAGATATAAAATTATATATAAAGATATACATGCGATAAAAAGGAAACACCCACAGATAATGAAAATCTTCTAAATGAACATTGAACTAAACTTAAACTGAATATTTATATTCATAAGTTTACATGTCATAACCAAGGTAATTGAATCAGGATACGAAGAGTGAACAGGAAAGACTATTTTATGAATTGTGTATCAAACCATATCGTGAGTCGTATTATTCATGATCAATAGTAAACATGATATATGTATATGTGTGTATGAAAGACATGTAAAAGCTCAAATTCATGATCAATAACTGTTTATACTTGCAGTCCAATTAACTATCTTTCGACAAAAAAAAAAAACTCTAAGCTATGTACAATTCATGAAGATTCCCAATTAACTATTTAAAATAAACAAAAATAAAAACTAATAATAGAGGACTCTTAAAACCTAAGGTGACACACATAACCTTCTACATGTGAGTTTAAAAAAAAAGCCATGTAAATTTTGATGGCAGTTTGAAAGGCCCATACCTGAATGTTGAACCCTAAACGCCACCTTCTATCCCTATATCAACTCACCAGATCCAACTTCTCCCACTTCAGACTGGAATACCCTCAACGAGTATGCAATGCATACGGCACAACACAAACCTGACACATAAGGAAGCTGTAATTGCCATTTTCATGGTCTCTGCAACATCATCAGCATCACACTTTCATTTCCATTCAAACACCACAGTGCCAAAATGATGCGATTCATTTGGAGATCACAATTCATGTCATATTTTAGTGATTTGTGTGATACATCGAACAATTCAGACACAAAAACAATACTCATCATCACGATTCACAGTGCCAAGCTTCCAAACTGTATGGAATCAGTAGTATCATAATAACTATTACTGTGCAAAACTAACTATCGTGGTCATAACTAATACGTCCAAAACAACTCATAATCAATCACTTAATAAAAAACATAGGAAACTATATTAAAAGTGACAAAAATTGGAGAATGAAAAACAAAAATGTACATTAGGGGGAACAGATGCGAAAAATACGAAACAGAGGAACGAGGTCAAGCCAAGAAAAACAAAGACTTACTGAGGCAAAGAACGGTTGCTGGATACCTCAATTTAAGATTCAGAACAGGAGAAGAAGCTTAGCAGGAATAGGGGAAGAACAAATCCTAGGGATGAAGGAGTCATGCAAGAATGACTGAAATCAGAAGAAATATACCTTTGCAAGGTCAAGAAATCTGGGTTTCAAACTAAAATATAAAAGCTGACCCCGAAATGCAAAACACAACACTGTTGACAAACCACTATTTTTTCTCACAGAAGATTGCAAGATCTGGTGCGATACACAATTAGAGGTTTTTTCTCATGATTAACATCTTTGATTTGACTTTTATTTTAGTAATAACGTTATAAATTTAAATTTTATTCCATAAATATCCATGGAATTAAATGGTTTAAGTGATCATTATATTTAAGGATATTACTCACAATTCAAGAAATAATATTTTCAACTATGCAAGTTATATTGTTTCAACCAATGAGTATAGCTTATATGGTTAATAAACCGATTGATGCATCCACTTTCACAAGAAATGCGGGGAGGTCTCAATAAATTAAAGATACAGAAAAAATAGCAATGAATACATTAGAAAGCAGGTCTATGTTTCTTATAATTATGACAAAAAATCTCCATTTATTTCTTATATATAAGGGACGGGAAGTATATAATACAAACTTACACATATAAATAATGAACAAATCACCCAAATTAAAGAAATGTATGATTATAGTAACTCACAATTTACACTCACAATCGTCATCTATTTAGGACCAAAAAGAACAGAGGAATGAAGTCAAAAATTGAAAGATGATGGTGAAATGAATGAAAAGAATAACAAACTAGATAAAAATAACATGTGAACTAGGAAGTTTAAAAGAGGACGGATGAGCAGAACACATATAAAACAGTTTTATAAAATCTGAAGGGAGAGAACTAAAAACAGAGGTAAACTTTCGTTGAATGTTTTAGCCAAAAAAATATCCAAACAATGGTGTTCCATGGGAGGTGGTAAAAATTGGTTTTTGAAGGCTATAATATGGAAGTTCAACTATAGTTGCAAGTAGCAGCTATTTTGGTGGTCACTACTGAATCCTAATGCAGTCCACGGCAGCTCCACTCCACTAAAGAGCATTATTGGCTACAACACATATAGCAATAAAAATAATGCAGAAAACACATCGTCAAATCAAAATTTCTAATTTCTGTTGAATTGAAAGAGTACAATATGAAACGGGATGAAATAATGAATTGAACAACCGCAAATTATACTCTTATTCAAACCCAGATCTCAAAAGAGTAGAGCAAGGTGAATCCTATTTATGATCAAAAATCTATCAAAGCTAGAAATAACATAGAACAAATTACACTAGTGACCTAAAAAATCAACCCTTCAGCAAACCCATTCAGAGCAAGGACTTAGATGTAACTATCAGCAGACAGAGAGATCAGAATTTCACTACCAAAACTAAATCTCAGGCCATCCAGATTAATGCTAAGTCGCTAAGCAACTCTGTTGAAAGGAAAACTACACACAATTTGTCAAAGAGTCGTTGCTATTCAGTGCCTTGTGTATTACTAAATCTGGTAACCAAACAGATGAAAAATAGAAGAAGATTTCCCCACCATTAAAAAATCAGAAGGGACTGTGATATCCCCTCAAGGCCTATGCTCATCCTTCTCCATTTTTTTCCTTATCCTTCACAATATCCAATACACGGTTGCTACAACAACACTTAAACATTACCGCAAGCACCTCCCTCCCCAAATTTGACTGCACTTAAGTATCGCAATTATTCTAATAATTTCCACGCGATAACAAATTTTATAACCAAAAATCATCACGCAAGAAAATGAAAAGTAAAGTTGAACATTTGAAATAAGCAAACAAGAACCCCACAATAAAAAAAGATAATTTAAATTCAATTCCAACATTTTTCTGTGATGAGAAGAAAAAAAACACTAAGGGCTATGAACTTGAAATCGATGATTACGTTCTCACCGACAACAACGAAGAAAGAACAAATTACGAACAAAAATTAGAACTCTACATCAAAATTTTCAAACAGAGATAAATAGATAAATAGAAATTGAAAACATAGAAAGAGAGAGAGAGAGAGAGAGAGAGAGAGAGAGAGGGGAAGGAAGAGAAACCTTTTTCAGGCGCAGAAAGAAACGACGTCGCAGCGGCAACCACCGTCTCTGCGTCTACGTAAATATGTTTATTCTTTTTAACTTTTGCTGAGATCAACACACAACTGTGGTGTAAAATTATAGCTACTGTTAACCATTTTAAGCGAAATTTATACCGTCAAAAATGAAGAATTATATTTTTAGTTCTTTATTTTTTATATCAAACTTAGGTTTGTGTCTATTAAGTAATCTATTATAATTTTAAAATGAGTCACGTATGTTTAATGTTAAAAAATTTATTAAATTGAATCAATAATTATTTTTAATAAAGGTGTAGGAATTTATAGGAAAATAAAATATATTGCTGTTGGTTTGTTGGTTTCAAAGTTGGAAATGATTTAGGTGATATCATTTTGTCATATAACTCTTTCCATTCTGAGATTTCACAAATTCAATTTTAATTTACATGATTAAGTTTTGAAGAAAAAATGTGTATAATAAAACTAGTTTTTTTTAATCCTTGGGATGCACAGGACTTTTTATAGTAGAATTTAATAATTACTAATTATAAATAAATAATAACATTATTTATCATCCCAATTTAATATCCAAAATATTGATAAGAATTAGTAAACTGAGTAGTTAAAAATACATAATAAAGTTGGATGTAAGAATATGAATTACCATTCAAATTTTATTTGCAGAATCATTTTATGCAGTATATTGAGTTTAGAAGAGATTAAAGGGAAAAAAAAACTGTGCAAGTAATCATTGTATATTAATTGTAATAAATAAGAAAACATTGTTGATAATAAACATTTAATTGAATAACCAATTACGAAGTTAATTATAATAAATAAATAAAAACATACTACAATTGCAACAACATTTATACATGACATCTAATATCGAATGTTATATTGTCTTTCACTTTAAAGATTTTTAAATATTTATTTGTAAATCACTTTTTTTTTAACTTTTTATGTTAATAAATAGACTTTAAACATTATTTAACCTCATAAAACCGGCTCAATGAGGTGAGGTTTGCACCCATTTATATATTATAAAAGGCTCTAATCTCTAGTCGATGTGAAATTTCCAATATTTTACCTTTCAATTTTCATTTAAGATAAGTATTTTTAATATTATTTTTTGCTTTTTACTAAACAATAAACACAAAGTTGATTATGTGTACGAACTGGACTCAAAAGGTAAAGTTAAATTTTTTAAAGCAATTGATCTTAATTCTTGTTATTGCAAAATACATAGTTATTAAAGATGGCCTTCTTTAAAATTTGAAAGAGAGACTTGAATGAAAAGAAATCAAATATATTATTGGATAAATATCTTACCACCAAGATTTTTTCCTATGGTAACAATGACAAAGATAACACATTTTCCCAATTCTATAACTTCAATTTTGTCACCTTGCAAAAATCATTTGCTTCATTAATATTTTTTAAAAGCATAATTGATACACCAACTTTTAACTTAATCCATGAACTTTTAACTTAACTCCATGATTTGATCTAAACATTTAATTTCATTCGAGAATTCTTATATAAACCATTTATCTTGAATTTTTTGGTTTTTATTTGATCGGTAAGGTAGGTTTGAATTTAAATAAGTTTTTTCTTCACCAATTATTAAAATTAAAATGAAATAATTGACTTGACTTATAGATTCAAATATGGACAAATGCTCCGTAATAATAAAAAATGCAAAAAGATATCGTATTATGCAAAAATTAAAAATACACAAACTCAACCAATGATAGTAAAGACTATCCACTGTGAAAAGATCTTGTAGTATATGAATAATTTGATCACCACTTTTGTTTAACTCCATATCTCCATCTCCAATTTTTAGAATCTAATCAACAAATTCTTTCATATCTTTTGCACTTTCATTACATTTGGCAGTATTTAATCTCATATTCTGTGAAAATTTTAAAACTTTACAATTTTGCCATAAATTAGAATAGTTTATTATTGACTTCACAACATTATATCTAGATCTCTTTTTGACAACATGTGGAATTTTCTAAAATCGCCTCCTAAAACAATAACTTTACCACCAAATGATTTTTTACCATTGATTTCTTTTTCAATTTTTATAATATCTCTCAAGGTTCTATCAAAAACTTTAAAGCATAATTTATTCTTCATTAATGTTTCACCCCATTAATCAACTTTGTTTCCATCAAAATCCTAGCACTAAGACTTCTTTAAGCTATGTCGCAACCTCATTTATTATTAATGGCATGCAAAATGTAAAATGTGTTCTCTTTCTTCCAAAAAAAATAATAGAGAAGCAATTCAACTTGAACTTACATTCAAAACAATCTTTCCCTGAATGACTTATCTTTTCAAATATTGTAATTTTATTTTTAATTAGTAATTTTAATTGTAGTTTTAATTTTAATTATTAATTTAGTTTTAATTATTTATATAGATAATTTTGTTGCTGCCACATTGCTTTCATTACTGTCGCCACAGCTCATCAGTTCATGCTCTAGGTTAGTTTTTTTATTTTCAAACATGTTAATTTTAAATTTAATTATTAATTTATTTCACAATTATTTATATAAATGATTAGTTTTATTTGTATTTGAAATATATTGGATTATGTTGAAGGTATTGGTATTGGGTCCGGGGATGATCGACCCTAGGCAATTTGTAATGTGTTTTATAATGTATTATGTTTCGAATATAGTGTTGTTTTAATTTTATATGTTGAACGCTTTGGTATTGGGTCCAGGGATGATCGACCCTCGACAAACAAGAGCAGAAACGGATCCAGCAAGAAGCTAAAGTCGCAACAAGAGAGACTACGAGCAGAAGCCTGGGTTGAGTAAGTGCTTCTGCAAGATCAGCTGATGGCAGAGATAGAGGCTTCCCGAGTAGCCAATAAGGAATTGCGCAAGACCAACGAGGACTTGCATAGGAATCTACATCAACGTGACCAACTTTCTACAAGGGAGCGAGGTTTGAATTAGCCCTTGAGAGATCGTCCCAAGCCATTTTCGCAAGCGATCATGGATGAGTTAATGTCACCGCATTACATCATGCCCAAATGATTGTTTCCGAAGGAACAAATGCTATTCAGTGTAAGATGTTCATGAGCACATTCACAGGTACAACCCTACAATGGTTTAATGGGCTTCCCGATGGCCACATCACCTCTTTTGCGTAGTTCTTCAGACTGTTTAGAGAACAGTTTGTTAGAATTAATGGGTTAAACAAGAGGGGAGGGGTGAATTGTTTGTCAAAAGATTTTCGAAAAGATTGAATAAGAATTAAGCTTTGTCAACAAACACAAAAGAAGCAATCAAGGAAGTCAATCAACACAATGTAAAAGAAACTGTTTGCAGAATTTCAATCGGTTGAAACTTCGTTTTAATCGGTTGTTTATGGCAGCAACAAAAACATAATTAAATCAAACATTTTATAAGGAGTGAGAGAGAGAGAGAGAAATTACTCAACCAATTTATACTGGTTCACTTAACCTTGAGCTACATCCAGTTTCCAGAACAACCATTGGGTCCCACTAGTAACCAATCACAGATTACAATACACACAATCCACAAAGAGGTGATTTTGATACCACAAGAACCACTCACCCTCTTTGCCTTACACACAACCTTAGTCGGAACACCCTCTGACCTTACAAGTTTTCACACACTTCACAAGTTTTATAAAGAACAAATACAAGAATAAAAAATGAACAGATTACACCTGGATTTACAAGAATCATAGAGCTCCTAAGATCAGACCTTGAACCAGTGCACAACTATTTTAGCAATCTTGCAAAACTTGATTTGAATCTCTCTTCAAAAAACAAATTCAATCTCACTGTAAATGTGTTGACTTGTTGTTTTTGAAATCCAAAGAAAAGTCATACTTATAGATCTTAAAACTAGTCGTTCTAGGCAGTCAATCATGAGCCAAAACAATTATAATCCAACTAATGTTATGAAATGTGACAATCAACCGGTTGAAAAGTTGTTTTAACCGTTTGAATTGGTTAGACAAATATTTAACCAAGTCAAAAACAGTTTTAAAACCTTCAATCAAGCTAAGTGACAAACAATCGATTATTTCGTGGTTTTAACCAGTTGTGTTTTCTATTTGCTTACAAAAACACTTTTCTCTTTAAAAAGGATTGAACTAGCTTGTGCAAGGGACTAGGAATGATCTTTACAAGAAATCTAAACAACCTAGACTAAGCACAAACCAAAAGCAGCACAGCTTCAACCTTCAACATAGATTTGAAACATCAAAGCTCCCATGTTCTACACAGTTCTCTATCAATTAGGTCAAGACAGAGGGAGGGAGAGTCGTTGAAGGATTACTTGAATAGATTTTGGGCACTTACTGATGGAAGAGGCATCAACCCATCACTTACAGTAAGACACCATAGCCATGACGAAGATATGATAGTCACTGCTTTCGAACAAGGAATCGCGATAGGACTATTCAGCAATTGGTGAGCTTGGTGAAGGAAAGGTTCCTGAAGGAGTACCTTGAGGTTGATCAGGAAGAGCCAAAGGGAGAAGTTGCCCTCAGGGACCAAGTGCATGAGACACCAGTCCAAGTGTAAGCGATATGCGCGAACATTGATGTCCCTAGAGGCGAGGAGATCTGACCATCCACTAGAGCCCGCTCTTTGCTTCACGAGCTCTGACTTGGAAGACGTGGTTCCTCACGAGGGTGCAATAGCCTCAACGGCACACATGAAGATGAAGTTGGACCTGCTAATAATTAATAGGAAAAAGATGCAAATTAATATTATAATTAATTAATGGTGTTTTAAAGTAAAATGAAAAACGTGAACGACAGGATTCGAACCTGCGCGGGCAAAGCCCACATGATTTCTAGTCATGCCCGATAACCACTCCGGCACGTCCACTTGATGGTGTAAGTTTTATTGTTCGTTATTTTGCTAAACAAATTATAATAATTTGTTTTGGAGAAAGAGGAACATATATTAGTGATAAATTAAGATATGAATAATATTTACACCTAAAATATTATGATTTTTAATTGTTGTTAGAGAAAAAAAAATAACTAATGATTATATTGATTAAATTAAATATTAGTTTAAAGACTAAAAAAATATTTGTATTTAAAATAATTTTTATTATTAATAAAAAAAATTAAAATAATTTTTAAAATGATATGTAAAATTATTTATAACTCATTTTTCTTCATCAACTTTTTGCACTTCTAAATAAACACTAAATTGGTCCTACGTAAGAAGAATACTTTACTAAGAATTTATTATGGTGGAATTATAACTTCAATGGAATCTCTTCATAAACTGAAATGGGAAGAGTAAATGCAAAGTAAATGCAAAATCTATTATTTTCACAAAGTGTCATATCAAACTTTATAGAACATTTATAATATAATTAATTAATTATGTTTAGGAGTAAAAGCAAAAAAACGTGAACGGCAGGATTTGAACCTGCACGGCAGAGCGCACATGATTTCTAGTCATGCCCGATAACCACTCCGATCCGGCACATCCACTTGATGATACAAAAATTAATTGTTATTAAAGGACCAATACTTAGAATAAGGACCAATACAAATAGTCAAATAAAAGGATAAAACCATTTGCTCAGAATCAATTATAAAACAAAAGGAACAAGATTTGTAAGACAAGAAAACTTCTTTGGGATTGGAACATTAAAAGTATGTGCATAATACATTTAATATATAATTATAAATTTTATAAATTTTTAAATATATTGTTATTATAGTTTTATTTTCAATAACAATATTTACAATTTTAATACTCATCTTTAATAATTATGGTTAATTTAAATTTTAAAGAAAATTTAATTAATATAATTAAAGTAAAAAAAATTAGAATTAGTATGTGTTCTAAAATTTATTTTTTATTTTAATTATATTGCTTTGAGTAAAATCAACATGTTATTCCGAGTTTTCAACAAATTGATTTTACTATACTACATATTTTTAACAAATCTACATTCTTAATTCTCTATAAAAAAAAAAAGAAGTTTGCATTGTATCATAATAATAAGGTGACACATACACTTTCAACTTTTACATCTAAAGAGAGTTTTAGTGAATCAAGTTTTTTTTGAGAAATTGCTTTTGAAAAATATTTGAGGTTTTTTGGAGCAAAATTTTTATCCAAAGATATTTCACTGTTGTTGTAAAATACATTGGTCTTATTTGTATTCATTAAAGCATTGATAATATTTTTCTAAAATTTGTATTTTCCATATAAACTCTAAAATTATTTTTCTCTGTATTGTTGTTATATTTGATTGTGCTTGTTTTGTGTGTTGAAAAATGTTTTAAAAAATTTAATTAGTTGTTTCTTGTTTTAACATGTTTAAATTTTTTTTACAGTAATGTTTGAATAGTTTTATGAAATTTAGTTTATGTCCATTAGATTTCTTTTACTTTATCATTCTCTTGCATTTCAGTCTTTTGCTTTTCTTTACTAGTTTCAATTTTGCAAATTTACAATTGGAGAATAATTGAATTCTTGAAATCTGTAACAATGAATATGGAACTGGGTTAGATATTTTTGTAAAGATATTCTACAAAAATAGTCCTCTCCAACTCTTACTTAGAGAAAATGTTCTTTAATTTTTTTTTTCCAATATCTCTTACAACAAATTTAATTGTGTTGGACTAAATTAAAGAAAATCCAATTCATGTTTCAGAGACAATATTGGATACAAAATATCAAAAGCTGGAATAAATTTGGAAATAAGATATCTAGAAGACAATTTGTAACAAAGAAATAAAACATTATATTAAGGAGAATTGTAAAACATTATGAGACAAAATATGGATTTGAAATCCATAAAGAAATGAGACTTTTAAATAGAGCTTCAGGGGAGGAAAAAATGTCACACAACACATTCTAAATATATATTTTTTTATTTTCTTTTTGTAATTTTCTTGTTTTTAACTTTTGCATGAAAGTTTAAACATTTTGGGTAACTCTATTGAGATTTCTAATTAATTTTGAGGTTTTAGTTCAATAAAGTTTTGGTCTTAAATGTTTTGTGGCAAAATATATTAAAAGAGTCTAATCTTTTTGAATTTTGATTTTTTTTCATAGAATTTTTTTTTGAAAAGTAGCTTTAAAAAAAGAAAAATACGAGAAAAGAATAAAAATGAAGAATATATGTGGTATAAAAAAAGAGAAAAACAGAAAAATGAAAATAAAATTATGGTTTTAGAACTAAATAGGTAGGTAGGTTGTTTCTTTTATCTGATATTTCAGACCTTCATAGTTTTACGTAAACATTTATAATATAATTAAATAAATTGTATTTAGAAGTAAAAAGAAAAAGCGTGAACGGCAGGATTCGAACCTGCGCGGGCAGAGCCCACATGATTTCTAGTCATGCCCGATAACCACTCCGGCACGTCCACATGATGTTAAGATTTGTACTCAATAAATTTTCCATTTGAAAACCAATAACTATAAAAGGAACGACATTGAGAACGAGGCTTTTTACAGTCAAATAAAAGGATAAAATTATTTGCTCAGAATCAATTATAAAACAAAAGCAACAAGATTTGTAAGATAAGAAAACTTCTTTTGGATTGGAACGTTAAAAATATATGCATAATACATTTAATATATTAATTATTACTTTTATAAATTTTTAAATATATTGTTATTATAGTTTTATTTTCAATAACAATATTTGCAATCTTAATACTCATCTTTAATAATTATGGTTAATTTAAATTTTAAAGTAAAATTTAATTAATATAATTAAAGTAAAAAATAAATTTTAGAATTAGAATGTGTTTTAAAATTTATTTTTTACTTTAATTACACGTTACTCCGAGTTTTTCAACAAAATGATTTTACTAAATTACATATTTTTAACAAATCTACATTGAATTCATTATACAAAAAAAAAAATTGCATTGTATCATAATAAGGCGACATATACTTTCAATTTTTACATCTAAAGAGAGTTTTAGGAGTCAAGTTTTTTTTTTTTTTTTGAGAAATTGCTTTTAAAAAAAAATGTATCATCTGGTTGAAGCCAAAATATTTCAGTGTTGATATAAAATACATTGGTCTTAATAATACAATCAATTGTTTCATTAAAGCATTGAGAATATTTTTCTAAAATTTTGTATTTTTCATATAAGCTGTAAAATTATTTTTCTTTGTATTGTTGTTATATTTGATTGTGCTTGTTGTTTTGTGTTGAAAAATGTTTTAAAAATTTTAATTAGTTGTTTCTTATTTTAACATGTTTAAATTTTTTTGACAGTATTTCTTTTCGGTTGAAATTAATTTTAGTAAATTTTTTTTGGTTAAACAATTTTTTAAATCTTTCTAACTGTGTATCTTGCTTAAAACTTAATAGGTTGTTTTTCAAAATAATCGATTAAAAATTTCATTAAATTTGAATTAAACAAATTACTTCAAAAAAAATCTTCTAAGTCAATTCACTCTCCTATTCAACTTAGCTTATTCCTTATATTTCAACAAATTTAACATCCATACTGTAAAATAATAGAAAACAAAATAAAAAATTAATTAATTAAGTACACAAGTATATATTTAATTATTTATAAGCATATTCTAATAGATAAGAAAAAATATAAATATAATAAATAAAAAAATATAAAAGATAAGATAAGAAGGTAAGATTACATTTAATGAATGTAATAATGACTTTTAAAAAAAATTAATATGACTTTTACAAAATAAAATAAACGTATGAATAGGTGCAAGAGAATGTGAGAATGAAAGAAATATAAGATGCGAGAGAGAAGAGAGAGAAAAGAGAAAGAAAATGAGAGAGAAAAGAGATTTGGAGAAAAAGGATTTTAAATATTTTAATCAAAGCTAAGAGGAGTCAGGTTAATTTTTTTTTTATATTAATTTTAATAAACTTACATGTATTTCATTAACCTTTTAATTATTTTGAATTATATATTATTTTACCTTCTCTTTTTCTTTTATATATCATTTAATTTAATTCTCAATTACGTACTCTTCATTTATTTATATTTATGTCATTTAATTTATCTTCACTTATATCAACTAGTTTTATTTATTTATTTATCTACATTTATATATATTTTTTAATTTATCTCTAGTTACGTGTTACGTGTTACGTGTTGGTCACGTTTATTTTTTTAGTCATTTAATTTATCTCTAACGCATTGATCCTATTTAATTATTTTATTTATTTATATTTATATAATTTAATTTATCTCATGTTATGCAGAAGTGTTATTTATTTATGTATATTTATGTCATTTAATTTAACTTCAGTTAACCATGAGTCTTGTTTATTATTTATTTATATTTATATCATTTAATTATTTTTAGTTACACATGAATCTATTTATTATTTATTTATTCATATTTATGTTATTTAATTATTCTTAGTTACACATAAATCATGTTTATTATTTATTTATATTTATGTCATTTAATTTATCTTCAGTTAGGCACTAATTCTATTTATTAGTTTATATTTTTTTATTTTATATTCCTATAATATATTGATTCATATATAATTATTTAAAGTTCTCGCTTTAATTCTTATTTTATTTTATTTCATGTTATTTGAAATATAATTTTTTTTATAATTCAACGAAATATGTAAAGTAATAATAAAAATAAAGTAAAAGTAATTATTATTTTGTTTCATTACCTTTTTAGTGTGTATATTAAGGATCAAAAGTAAATTCAATCCCAAAATTTTAAGTAATTTAATATGGTCTCAATATTTTTTAAAATGATTCAATATGGTTCTTTCTGTTAGGTTGTCCTTATTAAAATAGATTTATCTTAGCAAATTTGTCAGTGCACGTTGAATTATATATGTTATCACATTGAATCAATTTAAGCAAAGTTGGGACTACCACATTGAATTATTTTAAAAAATTGGACCACATTAAACTCTTTTAAAAATGTAGGGACCAAATTGAACTTTTTAAAAAAAGTTGGAGTGACATTTAACTTTTTAAAATCTAAGGGATGAAATTGATTTTTGGTCCTTAATATAACTAAAGTGCAATTAAGCCTTATTATTTTTATTTAATGAGTTTGGATAAAAGGAAGTTACCTATATACTATATTACTATTTTTATATTTTTTGTATCTATTTGAATGATGTCTATAGATTATTGGCAAGAGAAATATGATGTATCTTAATAGTTATCATGTTATGTGGTTCTTAAAAGTCTTAAAGAATATATCAATTGAGAAAGACTCATAAAATTCATTACATTGAGTTAAGACCATGCTAATTTATGAGTCTTTATGTTTGGAGAGTCATAGTTTGATACACTATAGGATGAGAGGCAGGGACCATGCTAAGTTCTAAGGAAGTTACCAAATAGGTTAATATTTAAGTAGTTTATAATAGCATCCTACCATGCTCAACATTGCCAATGTTGAGCAGTGAGTATATATCTCTCTTTGTGGATCAATAAATTGTCGATATTCCCGAGAAAAATATTTGTAATTCACTACTAGAAAATTGTTGAATAGTGACCGAAAAATGTGATCACTACTAGTGATAAAAAAATATGATCAATAATAGTAACCAAATTTTATTTTTATGATTTAATGATCGAAATAGTGAATACATTTCTAGTCGCAAAAAAATTGTCACAAAATGGATAACAAAATCAGTCACATAAAATTAGTCACAAAACCGATCACAGAAAACTAGTAGCAAAATCGATCACCAAATCAATCACAAATCGGTCACAAAATCGGTGATTATACTAAGCTTTTATTCCCTCAATAATGTATGTATATTTCTCTCTTTCAATTTTCACGCTCATTGTTGGAGATCCCAATCCGACTAGAGATTAGAGTCTTTCATTGTATATAAGTGGGTGCAAACCTCAACCTCATGAGCTGGTTTTATGGGGTTGAGTTAGACTTAAAGTCCATTTCTTAATATGGTATCAGAGCCATTTTCGAGCCTATCCTAGCGAGTATTTGTTGGGTTTATCAGGCCACCACCCATAATATGTTATCCCACGTACGAGTTGTTGTCACTCTCGGCGTGAAGGGGTGTGTTGGAGATTCATGAGCCGGTTTTATGGGGTTAATAGTAATAGTAACAGTAACATAATAAGAAGAGTAATAATCATAAGTTGATCACTAAATGTCTTTGGTCTAGTGGTTATAGACTTTTGTACTCCTTTGTTTTAACTCCTTCTTCCCTCAAATAATTTATTAGTGTACCAATAATGATCTACCTAATCACATCCTAAGTAACTTTTGATGTTCAAGACATGGATTGTCACAACATGGCAATTCACCAATGGAAAGTTTTTGAGGTGCCACATGTGACTCCATGAATGAAGAGTTTTTTAAATCTCTAATAGTCCCTTTAGTTCTATAAATAGAAAGTTTCTTTTATGTAATTCTTAGACTTAAATTGTGTATTGTGTAATGAATTTCTGTTTGTTTGGTTTCAGAATTTCTTTCTCTTTTATCTTGCTCTCACTCTTTAGCGTAGAAGTCTAAAAGATAGCTAGAAGGTTGGTCTAACCTCCTTACTCGCACCATTCTCCTACAACACTCCAAAACTCATTCCATTTCTTACCCATTTTGAACATATCTTCCATTGACAGAAGCAAAGAAGCCAATTGTTCAGTCAGTAGGAGTTCTCTTAGTCTCTTTTGCACTAAAACATAAATATATATATATATATATATACATATTACTTATAATTTTTTAATTTTATATACAAAGTATAATCAGTGACAAAATATATTAAAATATTATTAAATAAAATCACAATATATTGATTTCTATTGTGTAAAAAAGAAAACATAAAAGAACAATAATATCTTTTTTCACATTGCATATAATTTTTAATATAATTTAACTAGTAACTCTTAAAAATATGAAACATATTTTATTATTTTTTCAAGTAATAAAATATTTGTTATGATGTATTAAAAAATAAATTATGTTAAAATAATTTAAAATAATAATTTAAAATTAACATTAAATAAATTATAAACATTTATCTTAATTGGTTATTTTTAATAAAAAAATTAATATTAAAAGTATATTTTTTCGAAAAGAAAAATATTACTTAATTAAACCACATACTAATTCTAAATTTTATTTTTGAATTTAATTATATTAATTAAATTTTACTTTAAAATTTAAATTAACCATAATTATAAAAGTTGAGTATTAAAATTGCAAATATTGTTATTGAAAATAAAACAACAATAACAATATATTTAATTTTTTTATAAAATAATAATTAATATATTAAATGTATTATGCATATATGTTTAATGTTGCGATCCAAAGGAATTCTTGTAATTATGCATATAATTATTGGTTTAAAGTTCGAATTGCGTTGAATACAAAATTTAACATCATCATGTGGACGTGCCGGAGTGGTTATCGGGCATGACTAGAAATCATGTGGGCTTTGCCCACGCAGGTTTGAATCCTGCTGTTCACGTCTTTCATTTTACTTTAAGACACCATTAATTAATTATAATATTAATTTGCATCTTTTTCCTATTTTTTAAAGAACAAGAATTCATTCATACAACCAAAGAAGCATGCCAAATTTTCCAAGTATTTAATTTATAAATGTTTCATATTTTAACCATATAATTTAAATGATTATATCATGAATTTTATTTTTTTAGGTCTTTAAATTGGAGATATTTTGGATTACATAATCTTTATCTTCTACAACTTCAAGAGTTATTGATGTCAAATGGTAGGTCCTTAAAAGATTATGTTTGTCTACCACAACCTAATTTTCCAAAATTCATTATTGTTTTAAAATAGATTTATTGTTAATGAGATGAACTATAATAAGCAACATGGAAAAATAACACGCATCACTGTTGTGATTGCGACAACAGTTCTTTCACAAGTAGGAGGATTAGTTTTTTATATGGTTATGGTGACACAGGAAAGAAATTTATGTGAAGAACATTGTCAACTACTATTATATCTAAGGGAATAATTGTTTTGAATGTAACTTCAAGTAGAATTGTTTCTTTATTATTTCCTGGAAGAACGACAACCCATTCTACATTTTGTGTACCATTAATAATAAATGAGGAATCAATTTGCAACATAGCTTAAAATAGTCTTCATGCTAGGCTTTGATGGAAACAAAGTTGATTAATGGGATGAAACAACAATGAAGAATAGATTATGCTTTGAAGCTTTTGATAGAACCTTGAGAGATATTATCAAAATTGAAAATGAAGTCAATGGTCAAAAACCATTTGGTGATAAAGTTATTGTTTTGGAAGGTTATTTTAGAAAAAAATTGCATGTTGTCAAAGAGGGATCTAGATATAATGTTGTGAAGTCAGCAATAAACTATTTTGATTTATGGCAAAATTGTAAAGATGTAAAACTTTCACAGAATATGAGATTAAATACTGCAAAATGTAATAAAAGTGCAAAAGATATCAAAAAATTTGTTGATTAGATTATAAAAATTGGAGATAAATATATGGAGTTAAACAAAAATGATGAGGAAATTATTCATATACTACAAGATCTTTTACTTGAAAATAGTGAATCACCTTTACTATCATTGGTTGAGTTTGTGTATCCTCAAATTTTGCATAATACTATGTCTCTTGCATTTTTTGATTACGGAGCATTTCTTTGTCCCTATTTGAATCTACAGAGAAAGTCAATTATTTCAATTTAGTTTTAATAATTGGTGAAGAAACAACTTATTTAAGTTCAGACACACCTTTCCAATCAAATGAAGACCAAGAAATTCAAGGTGAATGATTTACATCAGAATTCTTGAATGAAATTAAATGTTTAGGGATACCAAATCATCAACTTACGTTGAAAGTTGGTGTACCAATTATGCTTTTAAGAAATATTGATCAAACAAATGATCTTTGCAATGTGACAAGGTTGCAAGTTATAGAATTGGGAAAACATGTTATCTTTGCCACATTTATCACATGAAAAAACATCAGTGATAAAATATTTATCCCAAGAATAGATTTGGTTCCTTCTGACTTAAGATTATCTTTCAAATTTAAAAGAAGACAATTTCTAATAACTATGTATTTTGCAATGACAATCAATAAGAGTCAATATCAATCACTTTCAAAAGTTTGACTTTACCTTCTGCTTCCAGTTTGCACACATGGTCAACTTTTTTGTTTATTGTTTCTAGAGTAAAAAGCAAAGAAATAATTGAAAATACTTATTTGAGATGAAGATTGAAAAGTAATGAGTTAAAAAAAAAAAGTGGTTTAGAAAGAAATATTTAAAACTCTTTAGGTCGTGTTTGGATTGGGGAGGGGATGTGTGAGGATTCGAGGGAGTAAGTGTGTAAGAATTTGAGAGGAAAGTGTGAAGAGAGACTCCGTGTTTAGATTGGGATATGATAACTAGAGTGGATTTGTGAGAAAAATTATTGAAGTTTGTGAGTGATATGATGGTTGTGAGAGGTTTTTTAATTTTTTTGAAAGGTATAAAATGTAAGTTTACAAATTTACCCTTGTATTTAAAAATATTTAAATAATCAAATATGATGTATTTTTGTGTAAATTTGAGTTAATTAAAATATTTTAAATTAATTTCGGTACCATTGAATAATTTATTTCGATACTTTTAAATAATTATTTTAAAAAAATCCGAATTACTTAATACTGTCAAAACATGGAAAAGAACTATAAAAATAATATTATTTAAGCATATACAAATCTACCGTTATATTTATTTTATACATTTTGAAAGTTTTTTCTATTCATTGAATGTAGATACACAACCATATAGATATTTTAGAATACATTTTATAATGAAAAATATAATATGTTGTGTGAATTGTACAAATTTATTTATAAAGAAGAGAAAATATATAGAACAAAGTATTAAATATCATATAATATAATGGAAAAATAATAAAAATAAAATGTATTATTATATATTATTGCATGAATGACAAAACTAAAAATAAAAACAAAACAGAAAAATACTATCATTTTACGTGATTTTCGCATTCAATATTTGCATTTAAAGAAAAAGAGAAAAATCACTCTTCATAGATAAACACTCTTTCTCCTTTTGAACACATTTCTTGATCCAAATTATAAATATCTTCTCGGATTCTATGAAACCCTTAATAATCAGAGTTAAAGTAAAAAACATATGTCATCATGTAAAAATATTGTTGAAATTGTATTATGTTTATTTCTCATTTATCCGTTTATCATAATTAACTTGCTATTTAATGAAATTTATATCCATGAAGTGCGTGATAATTCAAATTTATCCATCTGTATCAAACTTATACTACGGTAACTTTTTAACCAAAATTTACATTTATTTTTTTATCAAAGTAAAAACTTTAATTATTTATTATCAACAATATTTTCTTATTTATTACAATTAATATACAATGATCTACTTGCATAATTTTTTTCTTCAATCTCTTCCAAACTCAATATCAAATAATTCTGCAAATAAATTTGAATAGTAATTCATATTCCTATATCCAACTCTATAATGTATTTTTAACTACTCATTTTACTAATTCTTATCAATATTTTGGAAATTAGGATGATAAATATGTTATTAATTATTTATAATTAGTAATTATGAAATTCTACTATAAAAAGTCCTGTGCATCCCAAGGGTTAAAAAGAACTAGTTTTATTATAAACATTTTTTTCTTCAAAACTTAATTATGTTAAATTAAAATTAAAATTGAATTTGTCAGAAATCTAACAATGAACACTAAACTATAGCTAGTGGATAAGGTTAAGGGACAAATATGAAAAAAAAACATGTTTCCACTAATTATTATTATTTAATTAGATTGGAAAGAGTTATATGATAAAATGATATCACCTAAATCATTTCCAACTTTGAAACCAACAAACCAACAGCAATATATTTTATTTTCCTATAAATTCCTACACCTTTATTAAAAATAATTATTGATTCAATTTAATAAATTTTTTAACATTAAACATACGTGACTCATTTTAAAATTATAATAGATTACTTAATAGACACAAACCTAAGTTTGATATAAAAAATAAAGAACTAAAAATATAATTCTTCATTTTTGACGGTATAAATTTCGCTTAAAATGGTTAACAGTAGCTATAATTTTACACCACAGTTGTGTGTTGATCTCAGCAAAAGTTAAAAAGAATAAACATATTTACGTAGACGCAGAGACGGTGGTTGCCGCTGCGACGTCGTTTCTTTCTGCGCCTGAAAAAGGTTTCTCTTCCTTCCCCTCTCTCTCTCTCTCTCTCTCTCTCTCTCTCTCTTTCTATGTTTTCAATTTCTATTTATCTATTTATCTCTGTTTGAAAATTTTGATGTAGAGTTCTAATTTTTGTTCGTAATTTGTTCTTTCTTCGTTGTTGTCGGTGAGAACGTAATCATCGATTTCAAGTTCATAGCCCTTAGTGTTTTTTTTCTTCTCATCACAGAAAAATGTTGGAATTGAATTTAAATTATCTTTTTTTATTGTGGGGTTCTTGTTTGCTTATTTCAAATGTTCAACTTTACTTTTCATTTTCTTGCGTGATGATTTTTGGTTATAAAATTTGTTATCGCGTGGAAATTATTAGAATAATTGCGATACTTAAGTGCAGTCAAATTTGGGGAGGGAGGTGCTTGCGGTAATGTTTAAGTGTTGTTGTAGCAACCGTGTATTGGATATTGTGAAGGATAAGGAAAAAAATGGAGAAGGATGAGCATAGGCCTTGAGGGGATATCACAGTCCCTTCTGATTTTTTAATGGTGGGGAAATCTTCTTCTATTTTTCATCTGTTTGGTTACCAGATTTAGTAATACACAAGGCACTGAATAGCAACGACTCTTTGACAAATTGTGTGTAGTTTTCCTTTCAACAGAGTTGCTTAGCGACTTAGCATTAATCTGGATGGCCTGAGATTTAGTTTTGGTAGTGAAATTCTGATCTCTCTGTCTGCTGATAGTTACATCTAAGTCCTTGCTCTGAATGGGTTTGCTGAAGGGTTGATTTTTTAGGTCACTAGTGTAATTTGTTCTATGTTATTTCTAGCTTTGATAGATTTTTGATCATAAATAGGATTCACCTTGCTCTACTCTTTTGAGATCTGGGTTTGAATAAGAGTATAATTTGCGGTTGTTCAATTCATTATTTCATCCCGTTTCATATTGTACTCTTTCAATTCAACAGAAATTAGAAATTTTGATTTGACGATGTGTTTTCTGCATTATTTTTATTGCTATATGTGTTGTAGCCAATAATGCTCTTTAGTGGAGTGGAGCTGCCGTGGACTGCATTAGGATTCAGTAGTGACCACCAAAATAGCTGCTACTTGCAACTATAGTTGAACTTCCATATTATAGCCTTCAAAAACCAATTTTTACCACCTCCCATGGAACACCATTGTTTGGATATTTTTTTGGCTAAAACATTCAACGACCTCTGTTTTTAGTTCTCTCCCTTCAGATTTTATAAAACTGTTTTATATGTGTTCTGCTCATCCGTCCTCTTTTAAACTTCCTAGTTAAAGATGTTAAAGTCATGAGAAAAATCCTCTAATATCACACCAGATCTCGCAATCTTCTGTGAGAAAAAAATGTATGTTCTGTAGTTTGTCAACAGTGTGGTGTTTTGCATTTCAGGGTCAGCTTTTACATTTAGTTTGAAACCCAGATTTTTTACCTTTCAAGATGAAAAAATAAATATTTCTTCTGATTTCAGTCATTCTTGCGGGACTCCTTCATCCTGCTAAGCTTCTTCTTCTGTTCTTAGTCTTAAATTGAGGTATCCAGCAACCGTTCTTTGTCTCAGCAAGTTTTTCTTTTTCTTGGCTTGACTTTGTTCCTCTGTTTTGTAATTTCCGCATCAGTTCCCCCTAATGTCACATTTTTGTTTACATTCTCCAATTTTGTCACTTTTAATATAGTTTCCTATGTTTTTTGTTGTGTGACTGATTCTGAGTTGTTTTGGACCTATTAGTTATGACCACGGTAGTTAGTATTGCACAATATTAGTTAGATACTACTGATTCCATACAGTTTGGAAACTTGGCAGTGTGAATCGTGATGAGTATTGTTTTTGTGTCTGAAGATATCACACAAACCCATAAAGTATGACATGAATTGTGATCTCCAAATGAATACCATCATATTGGCACTGTGGTGTTTCAATGGAAATGAAAGTGTGATGTTGCAAAGACCATGACAATGGTAATTACAGCTTTCTTATGTGTTGCAGGTTTGTGTTGTGACGTACACATTGCATACTCATTGAGGGTATTCTGGTCTGAAGTGGGAGAAGTTGGATCTGGTGAATTGATACAGGGATAGAAGGTGGTGTTTAGGGTTCAACATTTGGGTATGGGCCTTGCAAACTGCCTTCAAAATTTACATGTTTTTTTTTTAAACTCACATGTAGAAGGTTAAGTGTGTCACCTGAGGTTTTAAGAGTCCTCAGTTGTTACTTTTTATTTCTGTTTAGTCTAAATAATTAATTGGGTGCAATCTTCATGAATCGTACGAGCTTAGAGTTTTTTTGTTGAAAGATAGTTAATTGGAGTGCAAGTATAAATAGTTATTGATCATGTATTTGAGCTTTTACATGTCTTAAATATACACACCTACACACATATATATACATATGTCATGTCTACTATTGATCATGAATACTACGACTCACGTTTTGTTTCAACCCACAATTCATAAAATAGGATTTCGTGTTCATACTTCGTATCCTAATTCAAATACCTTGGTTATGACATGTAAACTTATGGATATGATTATTCAGTTTAAGTTTAGTTCAATGTTCTTGAATTACAAGATTTTCATTATATGTGTGTTTCCTTTTTATCACATGTATATCTATATATATAGTTTAGGCTTAATTAGTCTTTTCGTCCCTATATTAAGAGGCAAAAGTCAATTATGTCCCTCACTTTTTAAATTTTTCAATGTGATCCCAAGTTTTTTTAAAAATAACTCAATGTGGTCCCTTCTGTTAGATCATCTCTCTAATGGCGTTAAGTGGGTGATGACTTGGCGTTAAGTGGGTGATGACTTGGCACACAGAGTGGTACACATGGAATTTCACTTGGCACATATGTACAGTTTCATTTGGCTCTCCAATTTATCTCTTCTACAAACAAGACTAAAATTTACCCCTTATCTCTTTTACTTTTCCTGGCGGGGATTACTGCTTGATCAGTGCAAAGTTATTGTAAGTCATCTTATGTGTATATTTTGAAAATATATATCGTAATACAGTTATATTTTTTCTGTTACCACTTATCTTATGTGCATTCTTTCATTTAGATTTGGAAGTTTAACCATTTTAGTATATTATTATCACAAACTTATGTGGTTTCAAATCCTACAAGGGTAAGTAATTCTTAACATGGTAACTGTGAAACATCAAGACTCTTTGGATTTCAATGATGTTTAAAGCCTGTAGGCTCTAATTCAGTCTTGTTGTATACCGTTTTCATGATGAGTGTCAGTCATTGATCACAGGAGCAGATCCTCTCCCATTAAAAATAACGGAAGAATCTCCAATTAAAAAAATGAACATTGTTGGCTTACTGTAATTAGCTTCTCAATCAAACCCTTTAAAAATTCTTGAGAAAAAAGCCATAGGGTTATACGCAAATCATGTGCGACATTACTTCCAGTTGGATAAATGGTGATCCTTGATTAAACTGTTATCCAGTCAATTAGTTAAGTATCTTCAGAATCAAAATATATTATAAACAGAACCCTCAAGTTAGTTTTCTAGGTTCTCTGATTGTGCAATAGGTAGGCACTGCTACCCTTAAGTTTGGGGTGGTTGAACCTACTGCTGCCACTGCTGCTAGTTCTGCTACTGGGTTAAGGGCAGCCATGGCAGCTCAACACGTGTGGACCGGTGTTGATGTGTGAGTCAGAGGTTGATGTGTGTCTAAGTCCAATTCATCACCTCGATATGTCAGTGGATTGATGCCTTTAGGAAAATTATCAAGAATGATGGTGCTAGGGAGTTTCATTGGGGTTTTGGGATATTGATTTTGACCTATGCACCTTCCTATGCTGTGTGGTGGTGGGTTTCATATTCTGTGGTACACAGAATGGATTGGGCTTGGGTGGTACCTGGGGAAGAAAGGTGAGAGTGAATTGAGGCCAGATTCTAAGACAGTGATGGTAGTTCAGGGAGCAAGTGTGCAACAATGACTAGCAGCATGTCTGCTTTGATTTCTATGTCATTGGACACCATCAACCATCAAGACAGGGTTGGAAGTGTTGGATGGGGATGAGAATGGCCGCCGTTTTTGGGAATGGGTCATGAACTTGATGGGTTTTATTGGAATGGTTGGACAGTGCTGATCTAGTTGGGAACAATAATGTTGGGGTTGTGTGAGTTCTTGTTGAAAAATTTGACAGACACTGTTATCAATGGTTATTAGCCCAAGTAAGAACTTTGATGAAACGCCTTACTACTTGTAGTACATTGGTACAGTCAAGTAGGACATGTAAGATAATTTAGTGCAAACAATTACTTTTCATAAAATGAATGTCTGAAGGTAATTGTTAATAACCATGCTTTGGTGTTGAGATGTTTTACTGTGTCGTAAACCCTTGAGTTATTTAAAGAATTGGGAACCATTCATTCACTTTTAAATCCTATTTCTGTATGAAGTAATAGATAATAATCATGTTTTGTGAATTAGGTATGCAATTGCAAAGTAGGAGAAGATGGTTTTAGTACCATGATTAAATTTTGTACAAGTTTTAAAAGTCTGCCAAATTAAAGAAATAAAGTTATTTTATCCAGCTACAGAGGTTAATTCAAATCTGACCTGTGGAAATTAAAAGCATACAAAGTCCTCTATTAGTTTCTTTCAGTTATCTTCCACACAAAAGGCTGAGAATATAGCTTGAAGGTTTTTTTTAATCATGAAAGGTTTTTGATATTTTTTGAAAGTGAATTACAATTCTAGTTTCTTTCAGTTATCTTCCACACAGAAGGCTGGGAATATAGCTTGAACGTTTTTTTTAATCATGAAAGGTTTTTTGATATTTTTTGAAAGTGAATTACAATTCTAGTTTGTTTCTTTTTTAGATCTCAAGTTAGCGAAGCATGCTGTCTTAAAATGGTGTACCACAAAAGCGATCTTATGGTTATGGTGTGACTTGGAGTTTCAGATATGTTAGATTTCCATTTTTAAGATTGGTAAATGACAATGGGGTTGAGGACGTCCTGGTGAATAAACTATGATGATATTAGGGCAGGTTTCAGGTATTTTCTAAATGTGTCATATGATAAGATGGTTAATTTGTGTTCTCTTATTGAGGTACTGGAGAGCTTGTGCAATTCTCTTATGATTTTTTTTCTATCAGAAAAAAAATTCAATTCCGTGGCATTTTCAAATATATTTTCTTGTAGGTTTTTAACTAAGTTTGCAAATTCCCCCACTCTTTCATACTAATGGTTTCAGATTTTAAAGAAACTATAGATTGAAATAGAGTTTTGTTGGCTTTAGTTAATATTGGTTTTATGCAAGTATCACAGTGGTGGATAGTAAATTTTACTTTTTAGTCAATTCCATTTCTATGCATAACTACTTAGTGGTATATCATGTCATAACATCTAGACTTATTTATGTGGGGCAGCTTGGACAATGAACTATTAATTTGGAGGCTAACATTAGGTCTTCTTTTATGCTTCACTCTGTCAATCCAGGCATTCCTTTATTTTAGTGAAATTGAATTATTGTAAGACCGTCTATTACATAAAATACAAAGCCAATAATAGATAAGAATCACAAATGATCGGTAGAAGGTAAATGTAAAGCAAGAAGATCAACACACAAATTATCGTGGTTTGATTGAAGCACTAATGATCTTCAATCTACGGCCATGACAAAATTCACTATTACACAAAAAGTACAACTCGAAGTTTCTCTATCAATGAACTCTGGTTGAACTCTCGCTCAACTCACTCACATTGTATCAGTTGAACTCACAACTCTCTGTCACTTAATTTGTTAATACAGTTTCCTATATATACAACATAACCATAATTAACTTCCAAGAAACGCACGTAAACACAAGGAGAAAAGACGTGAACAGTGTTTTTTGCTTCTCCACTACTAATAAAAGATACATGTCTTCTACTAGACGGTTTGTGGACATTAGATTGTTTAGGAAACCTGAGAATAGATTTTACTGTACCAATCTTTGTAGCTATAATATGGTGTTCGACATTAGGTATCAGGTAGAATTGTCGTAGTTCTATAAGTATTTTGGTGATATTTCTATTCATTGTAGGACATCTTAACACATTCTTGTCATGCTAAGACTATATATCTTCCGTTGGGCCAACATTAAGATTAGATAGACTCTAAAGCCATATTAGAAACGAATTGGGCTTAAGCCCAAAAGGCTAACTCAAGGGGGAGCATTATCCAAGTCTTACAAGGAATGTCTTTTGTCTATATTCCTAGTTGACATGAGATATCTTAATATAGGGTACTAAATGGGAATGGGAGAGTATTAGATGCACAGGGTTGGGACATTTTATATAGTGCTGACTATCTTGACTTTCTTCTTTTTTATGCTATATGTTATATGCAAAGGACCTGGAGGCCGTTTACTTATTCCATATTTATTGCTTCATCAGTGACTTATATACCAACGCAGGCTTTTTCATTTGGGTACACTTTTGTTATTTATTTATTTTGTACCAACCGATCGGATTTCACCTGCATGATTTATTTTGTGTCAACTGACCTGATATTCATCAGTGGCTAGATTTTTTTGGGAAGTGAAGCACACTATAAGAAAAATTAACATAGTCCCGTTTTCAGAATTTTCTGTTAAAGACAATACAGAACAGAATACTGTTAGACCTAGCCAAGTTATTATTTGTGCACTATAGCAGTGCTAACACAGCATAGTGGTGTGCAGTGGCCCTTGGTCCTACAGAAGTGTTGCCTGGGGTTCTGGAATGATGGCCATTGTGGCCGAAATTGCAGCTAAAACGGCACCATTTTTTAGTGACACAATTCTAATGGGTAGCTACAAACTCTCTTGCCCCTGATCTCCCGTCTCTGTTTTTAAGTGCAACCACCCTCTGAATTTCGAAGCTCATCCAGTATCCCCACCATTCTCCAGCAGTTTTACTGGGAGCTTCTCCTCTGTTCCCTTCCCTTCCACATAAGGCTTCTGTTTCTGGCTTCCCTATTTCTGTTTTCCACCACATCCAGCATTTTGTATTTTGACCGAGCCATAAATTTGTTAATTTTGAATATGTCAGGAATTTTGTTGGTTTTTAGATTTTATACCTATATACAATATAAATAATTTATTATGCATACAAAATTTAACAGCAGCCATTCTGCTATATCCTGACCCACTATAGCGTTTTTTGGATCTAGCAAATATATAGTATAGACATACAATTACGTCCTGAATACAATATTGCAAGAAAAAAAGCTCAAGTAATGCAAATTTACAACATCTGAGCATAACTGCAGATGTATGCAAGGTCAACCAACAATGAAAAGTCATAAGATGCCTTTCTAAGTAATCTTAGTTCTAGTTCTTATTCACTATGCTGTAGCGTCAAAGCAAGAAAAAAATACTTGTTTTGGATCACCACTTTGCTTCAAATCTTCCAGTGTTGATATAATGCAGTATCTATAACGAGGTCAGAATCCTTGCGATTTGATGAAAATACACTTATAGGTGATTTCAACACGTCATTACTTCACATCATGATTGTTACAGACTGGATCACAAATTGAATTGACTTGTAGAATTACCTGGATGATTAATAATGAGGGACAATCACTGCATTGTTGTGCTTTTCCCCCCTTTTTTCTTTTTGGCCTTTAGCATGTTATTGGGCTTAAGTCCAATGCTCAGACAGGTCCTAATCCATGCATATTAAATCTGACAAAAAGTAACAAAACCAAGCGGTGTCTGGCTTTACAATGAAGGATTAAAGAAGATGCAAAGATGAGTTATATGATTAGGCTTTTGATGAATCCGAATTGACGGTTAACTTTATATACAAAAATACCTGAAAAAAAAGTACTCATCAGGGATCAGACATAACAATTCGGTCTTAACATATCTGCAGGATTAAACTATTGGTTATAATTTCAAGGGACAAATAGTCAAAGACCAATCCTCAACTAACTTTTAACATATATATTGTTACACATCTGTTTATACATACTAACATAATATTTTTTCCAGGTACGCTATGATTTCTTTGTTGCAAATTTTATTGTGATAGATGTAACTTTCATCTGCAGGCCCCCAAGTGAAGATTAAATGAATGGTGGTTCGGCGTCTAGTAACTTAAGGTCTGCTTTCTCCCATTGTGTACAGCAAGTGCGAAGTTATGATTATCATCACTATCTTTGCCTTCTTGAGCTGCCTCCGTCCATGCGGAAGGCTGCATTTGCTCTCCGTGCCTTGAATGTTGAAACAGCTAGAGCTATGGATATTGCTTCAGATCCCAGGATTGGCCTAATGCGTCTTGTCTGGTGGCAGGAAGCCATAGATAAAATGTTCGCCAATAAATTGATTGAACACCCAACAGCACTGGCCCTGTCATCTGTGATAGCTGAGACCAAACTCAGCAAGATATGGTTGAAACGATCCGTTGAGGCTCGGATCAATGATGCAAGAAGAGAGGTTACTGATATGCCAGAAACTATTGGAGAGTTGGAGAAATACGCGGAGGACACTGTATCAACTATGCTGTACCTGACACTTCAAGCAGGTGATATAAAGTCTACTGCAGCTGATCATGCAGCCTCACATATCGGCAAGGCCAGTGGCATACTCTTGCTCCTCAAATCACTGCCCTATCATGCATCTCGCAACCGACATTTTTCTTACATCCCAACTGCAATAGCATCCAAACATGGGTTAATAGTTAAGCAGGGAGGTGGGGAAGAGAGATGGGTGGATTCTCGTGAGGGCCTATGTAATGCCGTTTATGACATGGCATCAGTAGCCCATGCACACTTAGAAAAGGCTCGGAAGTTAGCTGCAAGTGTGCCTGCTGAAGCTCTTCCAGTGCTCCTTCCAGCAGTGCCTTCTCAGGTTCTCTTGGATTCCTTAAGAAAGGTTCAATTTGATGTGTTTGATCCAAGACTAACAGGAGGGGTGCTGGGAATGCCACCTTTGTGGTACCATCTCAAACTCAAGTGGACTTCATGGAGAAGGAAATACTAAAAACTTACCTAGCTTTAGTCAATGCATCTGCGGATTCTTTTTCCCCTGTTTCTTGATTGAGTTTTTGTTTATGACCTTTCATTCTGCACAGAATAAAAATCTGTCTGTGCATCCTTTCTTTACGGAAAGGTTATTTACAATTAATTTTAAAATGTAATTTGAGTTGCTGCACAAGTTAAGATACTTTTTTTTTCTCGTTAGTCTATTTTCTTTAAAGTGGTAATAAAATACTTTAAAATGACTTCTTTTATAACACGTTTTGTTCTTTGATCAGAAAATAAGGACCAACTCAAATCTATTTAAACATGCTTGAAGATCGAACTCCTGGTAATTTGTTTTGATAGCAAAGTTATTTATCAATTATACATTATGTTGGTCTTTCATGTGTTCTGGACATAGTGATAATGATGAATAATAATGGAATATAATCATATTGGTTTATGTACAAGGTAACTCAGGTTTTGAGAAAAAGTGATTGTATTGAGGAAGATTGCTCATTAATTAAATCAATAAATATGTCATTAAATATGTAATAAAATATAAAATAATGTACATTTTATTTATTACATTGTATCAGTAAGAGTTTAATTTCAAGAACTTTTTTTACTATTTCTTACTTGACATAATAGTAGCATGGTAAACTTCGTTGTAGTGTTGTAAAGCTTGATTGAACAGAGTGAACCAATAGTTAGATACATTACTAAGTCAAGTTACTATTTAGATCAGAAATGTACTTAACGTGGTGATTATGTCACTAAACCGGCTTAAAATTAGGTTTAACCAATAGAATCGATTTTGGGTTCAAACTACCATGGATGTTTGATGTTGCTTTAATGATTAGTAATTGAAAAACAAAAGCAACCACCACACTAGAATAAAAAATGAGTCCTTGAAGTCTTTTGAGAAATTAATTACAAGTGAGCTATTATACTTTTTTACAATATTAATTGGTTATTAGATTTTTTAATTTGTGAAATTTTAGTATTTTTTGAAAAATAGAAATTTACAAATATTTGAGTGATACATATTAAATAAAGTGACAAGATGTTAAAATTATGTTTATTTGAAAAAAAAAGGTTGTTTATAATAAACAAAGAAAGATGTACGAGTATATAAAGATATAAAACACTAAAGAAAGAGGTATAATTTACTCAATGCTTACAAAATATTGCAGAATCAATACTTTTTTTTTATTTAATAGTTTATTTTTTCATATTATTATTATTATTAGTTTGTTTTATTCAATCTGATGTTTCATTGCTTCAAATACATCAAAGGCACAACCAGTGTTGGTTTATGGTATCCCCTTCTCTCCTATAAATCTTGTTGGATACTTTGATTCAGATTTAGCAAGATGCAAGCTTGATAGGAAAAGTACAAGTGGAACATGTCATCTTCTTGACACAACAAAAGACAAGCATATGTAGCTCTTTGTTGGAGATCTCACATCGACTAGAGATTAATACATTTCATTGTATATAAGTGGGTGCAAACCTCACCTAATGAGCCGATTTAATGATGTTGAGTTAGGCTTAAAGTCCACTTTGTAATATAGTATCAGAGCCATTTAAAACCTATCATAGCGAGTGTTTGTTGGGCCTATCGTGCCACCCGCTATCGGGCCGTTATCGGACCACTCATAATATGTTATCCCACGCATTAGTTGTCACTCTCGGACTCTTTCCACTACAAAAGTTTAATACATTGTTGTTGGCAGCTGCTCACAAATCTTGTAGATCAAAAAATAATTAGAAGACTTTGGATTAAAGCTGAACAATGTGCCTCTCCTATGTGATAATAAAAGTGCAATCATAACTAAGTGAAACTAAGAAACAACTTGTTGATATCTTCACCAAACCTCTACCTCTTGAAAGGTTTAGTCCCTTACATAATGAATTGGGGATCCTTGATTTTCAAAATCTTTCTTGAAAAGTCTTCTCTTTGTCTATTTGTGAAGACATAAGGGGGAGAAGTCTTTTTGTTGCTTGGTTGTAATTTATTTTACGTTTATGCACTATTGAGTTGTTTTAACTGTCTAAACAATTTTTTGATTTTTAAAGTTTTTGCTACATAATGTGGTTATGCAGAAATTGTAGTTCTTTATAGTTTTTCATAAATCTGTGTGGATAACCGGTTATACTTGCATTGTGTGCATTGCATGGTATATCTTTCTATTTTGCAGGATCTTTTATGATCAAAATCTACTAAACAAACAACCAGGGATTTATCTTCATCAAATAGGGGGAGATTGTTGAATAAGGTTGTTTTGATGATTTTCAAATCCAGCTCGAAGAATTTGTTGTTGTGTGTGTAGGTAGGTAGATTTTGAGTTGTTAATTTTCACTTAGTTATGATTCAAATTCATATGATTTAAAATCTCTTTGACAACTTTTTTTTCAAATTTGTGTTAATTTTAGCTAGTTGTTTCATGTTTTAAATCATTTGAAAAATCTTTTGTTCAACTCTGGTGACTACAACAAATTTTTCAATAGGTTAATTTATCGTGACAACCGATTGAATAATACTTAAGGTTTTTAAAAGGATTTAAAAATGATTTGTTTTCTTTTCTCTTTTCTATAAAGCAAAATTAGTTAATTATTTCAATAAATGAACTGATTTTTTATGTTGAAATTTTAACAGAAAATGAAAAAAAATAGTTTTAAAATATAACTAATTAATAATTTTAGCCTAACAATTCCAATTTAACAATTTAAACTAAAATATTAATTTAAAATATAATAACCTCATGAAAAATAATAACTTTACATCAAATCCAATATTAATTAATAATAACTACCAAAAAAAATAAAAAAACATATAAATTAATATAGTCATGAAATAAATTACTGGAAAAAAAATATAATAATATAAAGGGAGGGGGGCAATGCAAGGCGAGGATAGGGAAGTAAGAGAAAACAAAATAACAACGATGCATAAAAGAAGGATACACGAGAAAGAGAACAAAAATGAACGCGTAATGAGACACAATAAACAACACATAGACAACAGTTTTACCTAATAACCGTAGTCTATGCAAAAAATTTAAACAATAGACTATGTTTTGTCCAAACCTGTAGTCTATGTCAAGCTTATAGACTATGGTTCATATGAACAATTGTATCTATGACAAAAATTTAAACAACAGAGAAAGGTTTTACCTTGAAGCGTAGTGTATATAATCATGTTAATTTCAAAATTGTCACTGCGTTTTATTAGACAATGCTCCTGCTTGAACCGACATCTATAAACGTCGTTAAATGATTTGCACTAGTCATAATTCAAACTCAAAAGCATAGAGCTAAGTTCGATTTCCATCAGAATATCTAATTGATTCAATTACTCTCTATAATTCGAGACTCAGATAAGAAAATTTTACCATTTCAAAAACATCTTCCAATCAATTAAAAATTTCTTATAACCAAGATAATTTTTAAAACGAATTGGAATGGTTTTCTAATAGTAATTATAAAATAAACTGCTCAAATAAAAGTTTACATATAACCAACAGTAACAACAATATTGTATCTACATTGTTGACTCACTAAACATTGTTTAATAAATCTCCTAACATTGCTACTCAAACTGTTCCAATAGATTACCAATTTCATTCTTTCCAATGATGCAATGATTCCCAAATGTCATTTTGTGGCAGATGTCTGTAACCAAAACAACAAGTCTTTCCTTAGTGTATTACCAATTCCTACTACCAATTTCCTTTTTCCCGCAACTCCCTATTCTGCCATCTATAATGTTTATGCGAATCAAAATTATTTGAACACTTCTTTTATAAAATTTTGCAAGCTCCCATCATCATCCCATGATTTTTTAATCTTATCAAAAAACTCATATTACAATTGCTAACTAACCATTCCCTTAGACTCAACTGGCCCTGCCTTGGACAATGTGTCAATTGTTACATTGTCTTCTACCTTTTTGTATTCAATTGCAAAATCAAACTCTACCAATTTAAATAACCATATTTGTTGGAATTTTGTCATCATCATTTGATTCAAAATATATTTGAGGCTATAGTGATTAGTTTTGACGATAAAATGTCTATTAAAAGATAACGTCTCTACCATTGCACCACAAAAACCACAACTAATAACTCTTTCTCGTATGTCGACAAAGATTGATGTAAGCATTAAGATCATGTTCTTGCATCAAATCAACTTCAATTCCCTCTCTTGATGCATCTGCTTCCACAACATAGGTTTTGGGAAAATATTGAAGTGCAAGGAGTGGGGTGTTATTCAATGATTGCTTGACCTTTTGGAATGCCACTTGTGTTATGAGAATCAATATAAATTTTTTGTTCTTTAGCATGTGAGTTAAAGGCATAACTATAACCCCATATCCCCTCAAAATTCTTCTATAGTACCTAGCTAGACCAAATAATCCTCTAAGTTATTTAAGATTATAATGTAAAGGCCACTTAACAATAATTGCAATTTTATCAGGATTAGTGGCTACTCCATCTCTTAAAATAAAATGACCTAGGTACTCCACCTTATTCACAATAAATTAACATTTTTATCTTTTTAGCCAACAAATAGTTACTCTTAAATGTAAGAAGAACCAACTTGAGATTATTCAAATGCTCCTTTAAATTTATATTGTATATGTGAATATCTTCAAAGAAACTAGTAAAAACTTCCTTAAGAATTGTTTGAACACAATATTCATGACTTTTGAATGTAGCACGCGTAAGGCCAAACAACATTATAAAATACTAATAATTCCTTCCATTAGTTCTAAAACTTGTTTCATACAAATTTGTAGTATCTATTCTCACAAGGTTGTAACCAAACCGAAGGTCTATTTTGGAGAATATTGCAAATCCTTGTAAGTCATCCACCAAGGGAATTAGGAACTTGTTCTTCATAGTATTTTTATTCAACTCCTTGTAGTCTACATATATTCTCCAAGATTTATCTTTCTTGATCACCAAAACTATTGAGCTTGCATACGAGCTACTACTATGTTGAATTACACCATGTTGGATCGAACACTTACTACTAGGACAAAATCTATAGTGGATAGTTAGAGCACAACTCTTTCTGCTTAAGAGTGTAACAGTCTGAGCACCACGATTCGATTATGACTCAACACGCCTAGTCTACGCCATGAACAATTGTTGCATCTTGCAACAATTTCCCTACTAGGAATTAAACTCTTTGATTGTGACTTGACTACCTAATCTATACGGGACAATTGATGCAACTTTCAACAATGTCCCTCAATAATTGTCCCACAGGAATCAAATTTGTGACTTTGACTCTAATACCAATTGTTAGATTGATTGTTTATCACTAAGCAAAAAGTTATAGTGTATAGTCAAAACACAACACTTTCTTCTTAAGGTTGTAGTAGTCCAAACATCACAATTTGATTGTGACTCGATGCACCTATCCTACGCTACCAAAAAAATTGACACCCTGCAATACATCAAATTTCAAATATTTTTGTATGAAATTATCAATAACATCCTTTGGATTTTTGGCATAGCTGTAAAGCCTTTTATTTACTAGATTTGTACCTTTCACCAGTGGTATTTTATGATCATATCTCTCTTGAATGGAGTTAATTGAGTGGGTTATTCAAATATATCAACAAATTCTTTTAATAATTATTCCTCTTGGTAACGAAGGAAGTAATTGAGTGGGTTCTTCAAATATATCAACAAATTCTTTTTAATAATTGTTTATCTTCCTTTGGTATTGAAAGTTGAGTGACATAAGTGGTTAATGATTCTAGGAGTTCTCCTTCCTTCTTTACTGTCTTGACTCCAGAGGTATAAGACCCTCTTAACACATGTCATTTACCTTGGAATTTGAAATCCATTATAAATTTTGTAATGTTTCAAGTAAGGTAAGAGGATCTTTTTAGGAGTGTCAAAATATTCTTTCTGTTAATGTTAGAGTAGTAATACTTTCACACCACTAAAAAAGACAAAATACATTCATTTATATCACTAAAATAACATAAACATTTATTTATATTTTAATTTAAAATCTTAATATACATCTGAATGAGATCACTTAGACTGGATATTAGTAGTGATATTATATTTCAAGAGATTGATTAATTGGAATTTTTAGAAGAGATAAAGAAAATTTGATTTTTTTTTTCTTGTGTTCCAATGGTTCACCCTAAAATAGAGAGTTACGGAAGGAGAATTTTGAAAAAGGTGTATTTATGTTTGGTGTGCGTGGATACTCTTAAACTATATTCTTCTAATAAAATGCAAAAGGGAAACCTTCTATGCGATTGTTAGAATTCTTAGTTTTGATTAAATTAAAAATTTATTAATTGGGAGTTTAATTTGAGTGGAAAACTAAAAGTTTTGAAACTACAATTAAATTAAATGTAAATATCAAAATTAATACTCTTTAAATGTAAATTTTAAAATATCAAAAGTAATACTTTCTGGGGCCCTTCCTATATATATGGGTTTAGTTCCAGGGCACCTTTTGAATACCTCAGGAACGACCTTGATTTGTCAAAAATGAATAAATATAGAGATTATATTCTTTGCCTAAAAATGATATTATGTGTTTATAATTTGTATTACATTGCCTTAATTAGTTATGAAATTTGTGATTGCTCATTTGATTTTGGAACTGGTTGATATTTTTTTATAGGTTAATATTTTATTCAAGAAGAATATGTACATACTTCTATAAAATATACCATAAAAAATTATTAAATGAAAATTAATTTTAGAAATAAAAAATATTAGTTACTATATTAAATATTATTTTATAAAATAAAAAATTATTAATATTTAAAGTAGTTTATATTATTATGTGATAATTAAAACTTGATATCAATTTATATACTAGTTTATATTTTTTTTAGTAATAATAGAAATTATACTTTAAATATAAATAAATTTGTAATTTATAAAATAATATTTAATTTAGTTAATATAATAATTAATTATCTTTTGTTTTTAAAATTATTTTTATTTAATTATTTTCTTGTAGATTTACCATTTAAGAGATTTAAATTTCAAATTGGGAAAGATTTTCTTATTTGTTTAAATTTCTTTAATTTTGAATTTATTCAACTTATGTTTGTGCATTTTATTTATAATTATTAAATTTAAGATGGAATTATTCTTAAATTTCAAATTGGGAAAGATTTTTTTATTTGTTTAAATTTCTTTAATTTTGAATTTATTCAACTTATGTTTGTGCATTTTATTTATAATTACTAAATTTAAGATGAAATTATTTAGTGCAAGAAAATTATTAAATAGAAATTAATTTTAAATAATAAAAATAATTTGTTATTATATTGATTAAATTAGATATTAAGTTAAATATCAATTTACAAATTTTAAATATCTAATTAGATATCAATTTAAAAATTATTTATTAATAATTAAAATTTCTTTAAAATAATTTTTTAATTTAGTTAATATAATAATTAATTATTTTTTCTTTCTAATATTAGTTTCTATTTAATATTTTTTAATGATTTATGATTAGAAAATGTGTAATTTCGTATTTGTTTATGTCCTTTTGTAAACAAAGCCTTCTTTGTAAATTATTTTCTATTTGCTGAATAACTTCAACTAGTCTTGACTAGGTTAAATATTAATTTTTCCCTCAAAATAACAAAAATAGTAATCATCAGACAGAATCTAAAAGACAGAATGTTTTTCCTATAAAGTGGGAAAATCCAAATAGCAATTTTTAGGGCATTTCTAATCATATAGATTTTCTGTGCTCCAATTTTGGTACATTTTAATTTGGAAAAACAATATCTCCCTGATTCTAACATGCCAAATGTGAAATATGATTTGTCCTTTTATATACTAAAACTCAGATTCTCTCTAATCACCCTCCTTCGGTTTCATTTTGAAAACTCTTTTGAGAGCTTTTGAAGGGGAACCATGAACGCCACCACCACACACAAATGCGTAGTAATTTATAGAAACCAAGCAACACAACATTTCGCATAAATTTTCCAACGTTGTATCGTATCAGATTTTCCCATTTCCAATTCTTGTTTTACTTCTCGTTCACATTTTTTAACAATGGCCACCACACCAACCCAAACAACCTTTTGTTTCTCCTCCAACCGTTCAATCCTAAACGCTAAAACCACACGGTTTCTCTAACCGCCAACGTTGTCTCAAACCTCTCTTCCAAGGCTTCTCTTTCGAACATGGAGTCCCCAAAGAGGAAATCCAAGCTCCGTATGTGTCGATTCTTCCGATGTTTCAATCCCAGCGCCGTCGTTTCGCGGGAACCCAAAAAACCCGTTCCGATTCTCACTTACATTGCCGTGCCGGAGAAGAAAGTCTTTCCGACCGTGATCACGTCTGCTTTCACGGTGGTCAAGGGTGGCGAAGGAAACGCGAGTCACCACAAAAAGACGGACACAGATAATAATAATAGTAATACTAACAGTGACAACTCTCTTCGTCGTGCTCTTGTGGCGGCTCTGAATCACACCTCGTTGGTTCGTCTTTTTTCATTCCTTCCATTTCTTACAATCATTTTTGCATAATTTCATACGTAGTTTCTGAAATAGAAAAAGCTTTTGACAAACTGCATAATTTGATTTAATGGTTTTTTCGGTTCTGAGAAGGAAAATAATGAAACACAAATTTTGTTGCTATTATTATGTTCTTCATAGATGATCCATTAGGTTTCCAAAAACGATCTGCAAGTGCAATTTCTACTGCGAACTCTAAGGTTTTTGGATTAGCATTGGTCGTATTCATCCATAGTTTCCTGCATCAAGATTTTGTCAAAACCACAAATTGTGACCACGCTATAATCTAAAACCTTGATCATCCATTAGTGAATGTTAGAAAAAATGTTGTTAGCAGCATTTCCGTTAACATAATGTTGATATTTGTTAGTTAATAAACACGTTTCTGGCACATCTAATGTTCTTGCAGGCGAAGAAGTTGAACCGCAAGAGGAAAGCAAAAAGGGATGGTTTTCCCAGAGAAAGTTCAACCAACTCATCATCAAAGTTTTCTTCGTATTCTTCTGGTTCACTTGGATTTACGACAACTTCAATGTCATCTTCAACTTCAACCACTTTAAGCACCAGTTCAACTATGAGTTCAAGCTCACCCTGCGAACCGTTCCTAACCCGATCCTTGGCAATGAACAATGGAGATGGTAGAAGATGGTTCTGTGGTTCAAACATTGCTTTGAGTGTGTTTTTTATCACTATTCTTCTGGTTTTAATTCTGTGTGGTAGGTGTTATGCCATACCTTACGCCGCAATAGGCTTCTATGTGGTGCCTAATCGTCGCAGGACTATTGAAGAAAACTGAGTTTAGTTCGGTTCCGTTTAAGAAGTAGAAGCCTCCAATAATACGTTTCAAATACATGTACAAAACAAAATTTATACTCATAAACACATTCTCTATAGTTTGCTATACACATATTTAGATGGACTTTTAAATTTGCATATATGTTTACTTATTTAGAATCTGTAATCCATATCTATAATTTGGCAATTGCTCCCTCCACCGTATCAATTTGGATGTGCATCAACAAAGCTTTTAAAGTCCCATTCTGCCATTGTCTTCTTTATGAGGGTTGAGGTGCAAAGGAAGTTGGTGTTCTAGGTGCAGAGGAGGTGTTGTTGGTGTGGTGGTGGAGGAACCGTCTCACTCTTAACTCCGATTCACCTTCTGCGATATGTCTCCTTCTCCGGTGACTTTGTTTCTATTGCCGCGGTGCCTCAACGCTGTTTTCGCTGTGGTGTCTGTAAGATTCCGCTGCTGGCTCAGTCACAAGAACAATGAATTTGCTTGGACTGCTCTTTGTTTAAGTCTGTAAACTTTCGCACCCCTCACTTACCAAAGAAGAATGAAGGTTGTTGGATTGGGTGCACATTTTACCCAAATCCTAATTTTCATTTCATTAAGAGTATTTTGGTATTTTTCACTTATGCATGTTGAAAGTAGTTCGAAATGATGTGGTCGGAGAATCTGTCCTATAATTTTTTATAAATAAAATTTTTTTAGAACATATTTTATTTTATTTTTTAATATAGTACACGTAAAGTAATTAACTTCATTTATTTTCTTCCGATTTATATATCCCCTTAAAAATAATCATTAAAACTGACCTTTCTTTCATTTGTTTTTTTAATAATTTCTAAAGTTTTCTATTTTCTCACATTCCTCTTCTTTTCTCTCTTTAAAATGACTTCATACATTATTGAAAAAATTCTAACAAATTTTTTTGACGGAACATATATCACTTCGTCATCATTTGTGACACCAAATATATGGTTCCAAAGTCTTTTTTTCTTCATAAAAATGTTTAAGAACGTGTGCATAGTAATCTATCGCAAATTACACATAATGAAGAGTCGTCACAAAATAAATAATAAGATGCTTAAGCAAAATAATGTTCGTTAAAAGCAACTATACTTTAAAGAACAACATGTGGCTTGATTGTGAAAAAATAATTGTAAAGAAAAAGTATTTTAGAAAAACTAAAATGGAACACGTTTTACTAATAAAAAACTTAAATGAAATAAACTAAATAGTAAAAATTAAAAATGAAATTCATTACAATCATAAAAATGTTTTAGATGCACATAAATTGTTTTGCTTCAGATAAAATTAATATATAGTAATAAATATTTGCAAGCACAATAATATTAAAAGTGAATAAATTTTAAATTTTTTTTGTCATAATTGTATTTTTATAGGTATAGTTATTAGTCACTATTTATATATGAGACAGTAAAAACTTAATAATAAAAACTTATAATGTCATAATTCTGTCAGAATTCGATTGTTGACTTATTATAATACTCACTTCAAGAAAAACTTGATTTAGCTTCCAAATTTTTGCGTGGGTCATTTGTGGACGCTATTCTCGTCGGTCAAAATGAGTAAAAGTCCACGCAAGATTTACATTAGACGCAAAACGGACGCATATATTGATTTAATTTTATTTTTTTTTTTTAAAATTTTGCGTCGGCCGCGGCCCACGCATATGCGTCCGTTTTGCGTTGCCCACAGAACCCACGCATATGCGTCTGCTATAGCGCACGCATGTTTAGAATTTTAAAATTTAAATATTTTTAATGTATAATAAATATTTTAATTTTGAATTCTTTATTATATTTATTTTAGAATTATTTCTTTAATGTTATAATAAATTATTTAATTTATCAATTTTGAATATAAATTAATTAAATTAGATTTATTAAATTAAATAAGCGTTTGATTTAAAATTAATTTAGTAAAATAAAATATATATTTAAATTATTTAAATGTTATATAAAATATTTGTTTATTTTAAATATTATTTATTTTAAATTTATTTTATTTATATATTGTCATAACTATTTTATTTTTGAAATTATGATATAAATTAGTTAAATTAAATTTATTAAATTGATTTTAATAATATTAATAATAATGTTAATAATAATTTAATAAGTATAATTTATTTTATTATTATTAATAATAATTATATTAATATGTATAAATTATATTAATAATAAGTATAATAAAAATGATAGTATAATCAGAGAATTTCTCTAGTCTAGTGGTTAATGCTACCCTGGGTCACTGGAATGACTTGAGTTCAAATCCTGAGTGTTGCAGTTTCCTTGGAATATTAATTTGGGGGCTTGGTTTCGAGTCCTACTACTTGATTAAAAAATAGTAGTTGAGTGAAAAACTAAATTTATCTCATAACTTGATATACAAAATCCTTTAAACAATATTTATGAAAATAGTGTAATTAAACGGTCAATTAGCCGCAAAGTAATTTTTCGTGGACTGTCCGACGCAACGCAAGTAAAAATTAAAAAGAATTGAAAAAATGTTAAAAAATAATAATTGAGTAAAAGAAAAAATGTATTTAAATTTTATAAATGTTATATAAAATACTTTAATTTTTTTTAAAATTAATTATTTTAATTTAGTTTATAATATTATAATAAGTATTTAGATTTTGATATAAATTGGTTAAATTAAATTTATTAAATTGATTAAGTTTTTAATTTAAAAAATATTTAAAGAAATTATCTTACAAAGAATTGAAGGATGTGGAAAAATAATAATTGAGTTAAAAAAATACATATTTAAATTTTGTAAATATTATGTAAAATATACATAAATTTATGAATATGAATTTAACATGAACTAATTAATAAATGTAAAATGTAATGGATGTATTTAAAATACAAAATCAATTTATCTTAAAATTTGAAAGTAAAGTTAAGAAAATAAAAAGTGAGATAAAACTTTATATTGATAACTTAAATAAATTTGAATATCATATTTGTGTAATGGTTAACGAACGGGTGATTTTACTTTGATATACATTGTGATTTAAAAGATGTTATTTGTTATAAATAAAACATAAGATCATTTTAAAGATTTATCGAGAATATTTATGATAGAAACATATATATTAAGACTAAGTGTGTGAGTAAGTAACTTATTCTTAATTCTTAATTCTATAAATGTAATTGTTATTGTTATTGAATATGATCTCCAAAAGAAATTTATGTTTTCCAACTGAAACACATAATAATATAGTAAGTTTTGAGTCATGAGATGACTCATGTGAAATATTTCATATATGTGTGTTAATAGACTTTCCTAATGCACTAAATAACAGATTCATAGAGTTAGGTTATTTTATTGTATGCCATTGACCTCGTATTAAAGAACATAAATGTTGTACTATGTAAAACAATTCTCATTGCATGAATAATAAGTCTTTGACATGGTAATTTTAGTAGACTTAGTTCTTAATAAATATAATATATATACCTCCATTTTGATTGAGTTTGGTATAAAATGATTTAGAATCATGAAATAAAGTTGATCATTAGATTTTGGATTATAAGTTCATAACCCTAACCCATTGACATTTTGGGGTGGAAGCATATGTACTTGTGTTTTTTATTGCAATTAATAAGATAAAAGTTGAACTAAGAACTCGATTATAAAGACTAAAAGAGAATTTCATAATCAATTTCAATAATAGGATTTATTATATTCGTGATATCAATTTAATTATGTATTTACTTTTGTTATATAAATTAAATTTTTTTTTTTATAAATTAAAGGAATTTTTTGTTGTATAAATTAAATATATTTTAAAATTAATTAATTTTATTTTCTATAAATTAAATGCATTTCTTTTTATACATTAAATTCATTTATTTGTTGTATAAATTTAAAATATTTTTTAAAATAAAATGAATTAAATTTTTAAAATTTTAATTTAGTTTTTGATTAATTAAGTTTTATATAAACTATGCATCGACGCATAGTCTACCTATTTAACAAAATTTTCACTATGTATCCCACGGTGTGCTCCACTCACAGTTTTCCCCAAATCCAGAAAAACTAAATTGGTTTTCCCTCTCTTTCAATTTGCCACCGTTGTACTCCACCCTCCACCACCGTTGCAGTTAGCGTTCCACCATCGGCACTGCACTCTATTATCGCCGTTAGCGTTCCACCGTCGCCGTCAACGCTCTGCTCTATTCTTACGATTGTCCGTCGTTCGCATTTTTTTTTATTAATTCCATATCCTTTTATTAATTACATAAACTTTTATTATTTAATTCTCCAAAATTTTCAGCCATATTCAATCAATTATTAAACTCAAACTTTAATTTCGTTTTCATTCCTGAACAACATTAACAAAAAAAGTCTTTAATTTCATTTTCATATTTGTGGACGACGGGGTAGTGAACAACGGCGACAATCGTAGGAACAAAGCTTATTTAGTTCATCTTTGCTTATTTAGTTTAATTGATTTTGTTTGATTATATATTTTTTCTTTTTTTATTCATATTTTCATTTAGATAATTAGTGAGTGTATCGGTCAAGGTCGAATGAACCACGTCACTTAACATCATTGACCGACCGATCGGGTGATAAACCACATTAAAGAACAAATTGATAATAAATGACAAGTAAGGAAACATTTTATAAATCAGGGTAACCTCCCTATAAATCTCGTAACACCTCGAAAATCAACTAACACTGATATATACAAGATATGCATCAAATATGACCCATAAATCAAATAACTCATTATCAAATACTATAAATAAGCTTTCTACAAAGGAGTAAGGTACACCTTTATCAGTTTTACATCACACACTCTCAATATAGAGTACTCACTGATCGTTGGAGAACCTTCTGCAAGTTTACTCTCGATCGAGTGTTAAGGAGTTGAAGGGTTGAAGCCTGAAAAAGTGAAAGAACTGAATAACTGAAGCACGAAAGAGGAACGACCGAACGCGAGATAGTGATCATGAAAAGAGCGATCAACACCAACAACAATTATTATTGTCAATCTTAGATACTATTTAGACCCACTTTATTTATAAAATAAACTAAAAGAAAAATCAGTAATTGAAAATCTTTCTTAAAAACTTAGGTTGAATTGTAAAAGGTTTGATTCCGTTAAGGATTCAATCGTTAACATTCTTAATAAAAGGCCTAACTAAACATAACTACCAAGAAATTAAGGATAAATTCAATTAGAAGCACTTTTCTAAGAGAAAATTTTAATTTAATTTGCCTTCACAAATATTAAAAAAAAGCAATTGATTAAGTGAAAAAATGTTACTCTTTGCGCAAAACACCCCATCTTAAATATTTAGATTACTGAAGCTTAAATAATTTTAATTACTTACTCTTCTTTGAAATTAAAGTTTATATCATTATATTAAAATATCTGACTTCACTAATAATAATTACATCTCAAACACATAAGCGTATGTCAAATTAACAATTTTATTACATATTTTGCCTAAAAGTTTTGTAAATAGACATTTATATTTGTAAATGTAAGTAACAGTTTGAAACGGAACAACAACAATTGATGACACACCTCAACACACCAAATTCGTGGATCAAAATTCAGAATATTATACCTAGTCACCCTCTCAACACACCAAATTAATTTCAAGGAAATTAACAGAAAAGAATCTAAGGTAAAACTATAAATAGAAGAATTACAAGAAAAAATGTAATGAATTTGACCCTAAACTTATAATTGGAATATAATTTGAAAGCTTGAAGAGTCTCTTTAGAAGATATTCGACCTTGTAAAAACACAATTGATACGAGGATCAATACATTTGGTTCTCATCTACAAAGACACAAGTTTCAATGGCTCAACTTAAAGCTTTGTACTTTTTGCTTTCATGTTATGTTTGGAACAAAGTTGAAAGGTATCTAAACTCTATTGCAAAATGCAATCAACAATTGTTGTCTTCATAGTTGATATATTCCACATTTGAAGGTGAAGCCATAGCATTTTCTTGCTTCCATTTCCTACCTTGCATCTATCATTGTGATGGAAAGTTCATTAACTGAGAATAGTGTGTGATCTTCGGTCGAAGAATTTGTTTCTTTTGTAACATCTGATTCAATGTAAAAGCCAGGAACCTTTGGCTTTGGTAATAATTTTTCACCATTCAACATCAGAACCACTGATGACATGTCTGGCCTATCTTTTGATCTTTGCTGCACACACAACAGGCCTACCTGTATGCATCTTGTGACTTCAGATGGTAGGCATTGTTGTCCTATCAATTCATCTAGCAGTTCAAGTCCCCGTTCTTCAGTCCATAATCTCCATGCCTAAGATGGTGAGAGTTAAATTAGTGTGATGCAGATGATTAAATTTTGTACTAATTATCACCATAGTTGTATCAGAATGCTTACATGACCAAGAAGATTATTGTTGTTTTCTGGGTCTAAAAATTCCCTGTTTTTCTTCCCACTTACTATCTCTAGTACTATCACACCATAACTAAAAACATCTGATTTCACTGAAAAATGTCCACGTGCAGCATACTCAGGAGGCATGTAACCACTGAAAGTAAAATTTTCACAGTAAATTATTGAAACTCCAAATCAAACAATCACAATCAGATAGAGAATAGCTCACTATGTTCCAGCCACCCTATGTGTCTTTCCCTCAACTTGATCTCCCAAAAATGATCGAGCCAAGCCAAAGTCTGCTATTTTGGGATCCAAATTTGTGTCTAACAAAATATTGCTAGTTTTTAGATCTCTGTGAATAATCCTTAGTCTAGAATCTTGATGGAGATACAAAAGTCCTCGAGCAATGCCAGTGATAATCTTGAATCGCATGGGCCAATCTAGCAACTTCCTTTTGGCTTCATCTAGTAAAATATTGCACATATTTAGCATAGGAGTTCTACTCCTCGAAAACTTTTAAACCACAAATAAGAAATAAGAAGATTTCCATAGATGTTTGGATAAAATTGTGAGGACTCCAACCAAAAACAAAGAAGTCCAAGCTTTTGTTTGCCATGTATTCATAAATTAACATTTTTTCTTCTCCTTCAATGCAACAACCCAGGAGCTTTACAAGGTTACGATGCTGAAGTTTTGCAATCAACGCCACTTCATTTTTGAACTCTTCTAACCCTTGTCCGGAATTCTCTGAGAGTCTTTTCACTGCTAACTCTTGTCCATCTGTCAGTATGCCCTGATAAAAATCATCTGCTAAAGTTAGAAAGTTCTTGAGAAAAATAGAATTTTTGGATATTCTTTTTATTCATCACCTTGTATACTGGTCCAAAGCCACCTTCACCAAGCTTGTTCTTGGTTGAAAAGTTTTCAGTAGCATTAGCAATTACCAGAAAATCGAAAGTTTGAAATTCAAAGTCTTCTATTTTCTGTTTAATTTTGTAATGTCTGCTATAAATTTTTCTAGCTATCCCTGCATGGTTAGAAAATAACATTAGTTAAACACTAACAAGTAGTATGCATACACTTTTGTTTCCTTCTTTTCTTATTCCTAATACTTTATCTTTGATGGTAAATTATATGAGTTCTTACCTGGATTTTTTCTCCCAAATATGCATGCACATGTGACTAATCCGAAAATAATCACACCAACTGTAATTGCGACTATCTTTATTGTTATGTTTCCATTGCCATCATGATCTAAAAGAAACAACACAATAAGTCACTAACTTTAAGCACAACAGTTTTTAGAATTGAACAGGAAAAGAAATCAAAATCAATAAAACATTGAGGAAGTACCTAATTCGGAAGCAGGGACTCTGATGTAAAAGTCTTGTCCCCATTGAGAGAAATTCCTCATGTCAACCAGATTATTAAACCAAAGCAGACAACCACTTCCTTCATCACGAACATCTAAATTTGCACATGCTGTACAAGAACAGTTTTCAATGCACAACTTCATACATTCATCAAGGTTCATGGTTGCATCAAACCATGATGAAGAAGTGTCTGGCAACTTCATGTGAGTGTATTTCAAGAAGCCATCTGTGTATCTGTTCGTACAGTTAGATTTATCCCTTGGCACACAGCCATTCTGCCAAATTGATATGTTCCACTGATCAAGTGTCTTGGGAACATACCCTCTGAGGCATTCACAAACTGGATAGTTTCCATCATAAATGCATACAGAATTTGCACCACAAAAGGCATAATTCTCGCATTGATCTTGCTCCCCACTTGAGATCACTTGTCGTGTCCTTGTTTCAGTTGTCCAAAACCAACTTTGTCCTGTGCCTGAAGGGGTCAGTGTAAACACAAAGAACTCCAATCCATCAATAAGAGTGTACCAAAAATACAGCTCTTTTTCATTGAACACAAATCTTGCTGACGTACCACGAGCTGGAATAGGATTTCCAACAAGAGAAAAACCATTCCATGACCCTACTCTCGATTTTATTTCAGCTCCCTTGAACTTCATTATTTGAGGATACCCTCTACGATCCACTTTTACAACATATTCTCCCTCTGCAGGATCCTCATCACTTTTCCAAGATGCTATATATCTTTCCACACCAGTCTCTAGGTTCCATCCAATTTTCATTTCTGGCATGTGTGTATCACCCGGATAATCAAAACTCTGCCACAAGGCGCTCTCCTCGTTTGTTTCCCCTCCATTCTCATTAAAAAATTTCCTGAATCCAAAAGACGAGCTATTGGATCATTCACTGTGTTACTTGATCTGTTGGGTGATGACCAAATGATGTTGTTTGTGCCATTGAGAAGCACAAGAATCCCTTTTTGGTTGAGTTTGAGAACTCCTGAGTTATTCTCAAGAGGTGTATTTCGGTTAGCCACCCAAATCACAGTGAAAGGGGATACGTTTATGTACCATATACCCAAATATCTTCTGGCTGAATTTCCTGGACTGAAGAAACCCAGTTCAGTAATTCCACCTGCTGAAACCAAAGTCTCATTCTTTCCATCTTGGATGGTTTGATTCACTGCTAAACTCTCTAATGAAGAGGAAGTTGTAGACATGGATGAGAATAAGAACAACCAAACATATAACATTGTGATGTTACTGCACAAATAAGCATTATGCTCACTTTATTTTGGAAAGTCATCAATGTATACTCTAGTTTTTGTGTGTTAGGAAGAGAAGAAAATTAATAGATGTGACAAATGATGTGATCAAAATGGTAAGAAAAAGAAACTTTTTTATCCATCTTGGACTTTTAAGCAATCCACTAAGGACTTGATTACTTGATGATATTCCAAAGTCAGCCTAAACTCCATAAATTTAATGTTTTTTTAACTTTGTACCTTAGAAATCCAAATAATGCCAACAAAGTTCCTAGTAAAACTCATTGTAATGTTGAATTGTTCAACAACTTGTGAACTTTCCATTCAGTTGTAGAGCCTCAAAGTCAAGTTACCCATGGGTTTTGACCGATTCATAAATAACATTTCCAATTTTATAAAACCAACAAGATTATATGTTGAATCACGTTTCTCAGTTTCACATATTGTTTTGACTTGTATGTTCTATGATCAATCACCAACTTTAAATCAATACATGTCGCAATTAATTGGAAATTTAACATGTTGAAAAGGCTTTTCACATATTTCCTTCTTGGTCTTTGACTAGGAGAACAATTTTACATACTAAATAGAAATAGTGAAGTAAGGGGTGAAGACACATCGATTAGAGATAATTTTTTTTTTTATAATATATAAGCAGATTTTTTATATATAATATATAAGTTTAGTCATAAAGTTGACTTTTTAATAGCACCAAAATTAATATTCAAATATTTATAATTATATTTTAAAAACTAAACTCTTGCCTTCTCATTACCATTTTGATAGATAATAATAAGTAATCGAATTTACACTATATTTAAAAATAATAATTTATGACATAAAGATCAGATAAACTGAATATTTATAATTAGATTTTCAAAATTAAATTATGTTTAGTAGTAATGATTTTCGTACTCTTAAACTTATCATATAACTAAATTACCACCTTTATAAGTATGACCAATAGTGTGATTAATAGATTGATTAATGGCTAACGATGACCAATACAACTTAGTTTGAAGATATATTATCAAAATCTACAATCTGGATTCCTTTTTTTGAACATAAATGTTTACAACATTTATATTATTTTTAACTTATTTCATATTATATTATGTAACACACTTAATATATAGTTATTTCATGTAATTATTTACCTTTAATAACTTTCTATAAAATGTATATTATATAATGGTATTGTTAATTTTACTATTTATTACTTTGATATCTTTTTTATGGTCTCTTTGTGTATATTTATCCTCGAACATTTATTTTAGGAATAACTTTCTAAAAAGTTAGATACTAGTATCAAACTCATGGATATTCGTTATTTACATATTTTTTTTAAATAATTAATAAAAATAAATTATCAATGAAAAAATATTAATAATTAAAAAATCATTTATGATTCAATATTATATTACATTTTAGTTTTTAATTATCAAATACAAGTTTTTATAAAGAAATTAATTTATTTAAATTAAATCTGTTTATAAAGAGTTTTTTTTTTTTAAAAACTATTGTTTTATGGTACAACTTATTTAAGTTCGTTTTTTAAAAAGATAAATTATTTATATTAATATTTAAATATTTAATTTTATTTGAATTATGGTTTAAGACTACATTTTTATTTGAGTTTATATTTTAAATATTTCTTAAAAATATTGTTTTTTTGAATTTTTTAAAAATATATCAAGTACTTATGGACATATGCATATATAATAAAATTCGTTTGTAGATTTGTTAGATTAAATTAGACATAACCCTACTTGCTAATAATATATTAGAACAAAAACTTATCATAGTTAAGTTGATTGGAACAGATGTATTAGTCATTATTGGGTTCTTGTTAGATCATCCATAAATATTTAATTCAATGTTGAAAATCTTCATCATGAAGGTGATGTTGGAGATTCCGTATCAACTAGGAATAAGTGTACAATTCTCATCTTATATAAATGGTGTACCAGTCAGTACTTGATGAGTCTGGCACCGATAGTCTGGAACAGGTAACAACATAAAGGGCATCATAAGTAACGGGTGGTGGCGGCGGTTACCATTAGCATTGAATAAATAATAGACATCATTAATAGTCTTCATGAGCGTTAAATGAATAATGGATATCATTAATGGTGATCATTAGCATTGAATAAGCAGGGATGCAATATCTCCAACGGGTAACAGATGGAGAAAGGAGAAAGGTACATTTTTTGAATCCCACCATAACACATCCTTAACGATGAGATAATTCACGAATGAGATAATTGACACTCCACTCCCACCGATGTGGAAAAGGTTAACCATTAAGCCCTACGATGGTTCCACCGATCCGGACGAGCATCTCAACGTCTTCAAGACGCATATGACCTTGTACACAACCGACAAGACATTGTGGTGTAAGGTTTTTCCCACTTCCCTTCAAGAGGGACCACTCGGTTGGTTTACCAAGCTCCCAGCCAACTCCGTGGGAAATTTTAAAGATCTAACCGCAAAATTCATGACGTTGTACACGACCAGCCGACCACATCATATGTCCTCCCTGTCTCTCCTCAATGTGAAACAGGAAAAAGGTGAGTCCTTACGAGCATTTATGGACTGGTTCAGCAAAGTATGCATTAACATTAGGAACTTAATGCCCGAGATAGCCATGCATCACTTAGTTGGCGCCATCCGCCGCGGTCGTTTCACAGAAAGTTTGATCAAACGGCCAACAAGGAACATGGACGAACTAAGAACTAGAGCCACGAAATTCATGCAGATAGAAGAGCATGTTAATTATCACAGGACACACCAGGCTAAAGCCGACAAAAAAGGAAAAGAGAAGGAAAAAGATAGAAGCAATCGGCCCGGACCGGGGTAATCCGACTGACCTAGGGAAAATCGCGGGTCACGATTCCAACACTATACACCCGTCACATTCCCAATGGAAAGAGTTCTGGATGAAACCCTCCAAGCCGAGCTAATCCCGACCCTGAGACAATCGCAAACCCCGCAAAACGCTAACACATCCAAACATTGCCAATACCACCGCAATTACGACCATACGACCAAAAATATTAGTAAAATAACTAATTTGATTAGTAATTCATAATTAATTTAGTTTCCTTTTTACTCAAACACAGTCATACAAAATCCAAATATCAATCACAATAATCTGATCTCATTTCAATCCATAGTACTTTGATTTCATTTCAATCATACTTACTTGACATAGATTCATTTGCCTCACATTACCTTGATTTCCTTTAAACCCTCAGTACCTTTGATTTTAGGCCAATCATAGTGATTGCATACGAAAGATTCACAATAATAGAGAGTAGGAGACAAACAGACTTCATCTTGGCTACCGGGGCAAAGGCTTCCTCGCAATCTATCCCATATGTTTGAGTCATGCCTTTACTAGCTTTATCGTCTTTTGAAAGACTCATTAATCAAATTGCGGCCACATAAATCCATTTGTCTCACGGTACCTTGATTTCCTTTCAATCCCAAATACCCTTTCAATTTCATTTCAATCAGTGATAACATATGGATTTATTCTCTTTTAGAAGACTCATTAAGTAACCTCTACTAGAGACTAACATCTAATCCACTCCAATCGGATCAGGGTAAATCCAAACATCCATACCGTGTGATTACAAGCGATCACGATATGTATGAACTCCCTCTTCAACTTCTCACCAACTGATACCTTAGTCTATGTGACTTAGATCATCAGTGAAGCCAGAGGATCTCTATTCGTAGGCTTTTCATACTTAATGTACCAAAACAATTTATCTCATACATTACCCTGAATGTATGACATCAAGTTCATGCAATCTTTCATCAATCACACACAACACATATAATTCATACACAATGTATATCAATCACTCATACATACATCATCTAAGATTTCTCAAATCAATTATATATATATATATATATCAAATTCATACTCATATAAACTCATAATCAAATTCAGTTTAACTAACTTTATAACCTAACATGCATACAATTAATAGATTAACTTATTATATAAATCAACTATCTAAAATTCTATTAAAAAATATAGATAACTTCTCTTACCTGTAATTTCTTATCCCGAGAAAAATCATTTACAAGTAGGGGAACCACTCTAAAAGCTAGGGACCTAAAGCAAGTTATCAAAACATCACCAAAAATCAGCATATGATAAAACAAGTTCATGGGAACATTTTTCTCAACTCTCCCCATCAAGACGGATGGCTAAATCCTAAGAAAAAACAGAGAATAAAGAATCTTTAGAGTAAAAGTGAACTAACTCTGTTTGAAAAACTGATCGGGTAGAAATGTAGCTTGACTCCTCAGCTACTGTAGCGTGTGATTAGATTTGGAAATATATGAGTTATAGGAGAGAAATTGAAGAAAGAAGGTACATAGAGGAATATAGAGAAAAAATGTGCGGTGAGAAAAAAAAGAAGAAAATGAAGGTGTGCTGGAAGGTGTTGCTGCTCTCGGGTCTTACAATAACGAACTTTAATTAAATTTATTTTTTATTAAATCAATTATTAATCTCGCAATAGATAATACCAATTAAATATTTTTGTATTATTCAAATTTATATAAAAAATAAATAGATTTAATAGTTTTTCAAATTAATTTGGAGGAAAATTTTGGGAGACTAAAAAGTTAATATAATCATCGATTTGGTGACTGATTTTCTGCGATCGATTTGATGTGACCGATTTGATGTGACTAAAAATTTAGTCACTATTTCAGTTATTAAATCATAAAAATAACTTCTAGTAGTGTATGTGACTTGTTATATAGGATAACTTAGTTTAATATAAGATAACTTGATTCCCAGAATGTGTTTGATTGTTATAACCCTACACCTACACTTCCTTTTCTTGCACTTTTGTTCGGTTCTTTTCAATTTCTTACTGTTTTAATTCAGTTCAGTAGCTCATTTTCATGTTTTGTTCGGTTCAATTGCTTTCTTTAGAGTTTCAATCGGTTCATTTACTTTTCCTCTCATTTTAATCGGTTCAATTTGACAATAATTGGAACTTCCATATGAGTTTGTGTTTTGGCACTAGTTTTGGTGAGTTCTTGTTCATAGAACCTTGATCCAATTCTATGATAAAGTGCCTATCTCTTAACCAACTCAAGATGATTCCTAAGAATGTCAAGAATCATTCTAATTGTGCTAGTGGAATCACATCATGTGGTATCAGAGCCTTAGGTTTGTTCTTGTTTAATTTTGAGTTGTGTTGCACTTTTAATTCAAGAGCTCTATCTTTTTGTTGTTTCTTTTCTGTTTTTAGGATTATATTTGAGTATTCTTGCTGTTTTCTTAATTGTGCCTACCAAGTGTTTGTGTTTTTTCCTTTTTGAATCCATACAAGTTTTGTCATAGTCATATTTTTCCAAGAATGTCATCACTTCTTGTAGTACTTTTATTGCATTTTTTGTTTCTTGCTTTGGTGTAATACAGTTTTCTGCATTTGTATCTTGATCCTTTATGCATTTTCTATTTTAGAATTGAGTTCATACTTGTATTTTAGACCTATACAAGTTCCTATACATCATTTTCCATTATGTCTTTACTAGTTCTTAATTCTGTTTTTCATTCCTGTTAGGATTCCTCTGTTTTCTGAAAACGTGCTTACTGTTTTTCCTTATTGCAATTGATTTACTCATTGGAAAATTCTGAAATTCTGGATTTGTGTTCTTCAAAGTGTTATAAAAGCATAGAAAAAAGAAGTACTAAAAAATTCAAAGTACACAAAAAATGATAAATAAAATACAAAAAGTGTACAATTCTGCCGAAAAAAATACGGTAATCTGGCAGCGATTTTGAAAACTTTATCTCAATTAATTGGCTTACTGTTTTTAAGTAATTCCAGTGCCATTATTGAGTTAACATCTTGAAGTTTCTGTGGTTTAAATTTCATAATCCAGTTCGCTCTATATCATTCCAGTTAAATCAGTGAACATCAAGCACAGTTTGCATAAAAAATATTTTCCAGTAGCTTGTTTTTGTTTTCTTCATCTACTCTAGTGCTTTTCTTTAGGTATTCTTTTGTGTGCCTACTTCTTCATTGAGTTCCTTATTTTCTTGCTTGTCTTTTATTCATTAATCTTTGAGTTTGTCATACATCTAGTTTTCCTTTTGTTATAGTCTTTCATTGCTTATACCTTTTCTTGTTTGTCTTTATTGCTTCATTGGTTTTGTTGTGGTTGGCTTTGAGATTGGTGTGCCTTGCTTTGACATCTTTCATTTGAGGATTCCAAGACCTCAAGATCAGATTGGTGCAGGGACATTATTTCTTTGAGAGTGACTTCTTGTCAAGCCAAATTCACTTCGGCAGTTTGCTACCAAATTACTTTTTGCTAACTTTGTTTTCTTAACTTTGTTTGTTGTTTAGTTGTTTGCTGTTTTCTTTTATACATGGCTTCATATTACAGCAGTGGTTCTTCCAAACAGCATTCTTCTAGCAAAGCTGCTGCTCTTGATGAATTAAAAAAGGCAAAACGAACCATTAATCTCAATGATGAAGCTATAAGAAAGTTGGAGGAAAGATTACAAAGACTTGAAATGAAGCAAGCTAGGTCCTCTCATTCTATTCATGGAGAGCATCATCATCATAGACCTTCATCAAGAGGCTCTTCCAATGATCATGGACGTGAAGAAGATCATAGAAGAAGGAGACCTCAACCCAACTTTCATGGATTTAGACCATCCCATGCTCATGAAGATAAACGTGAAGATGGCTACTACCAAAATGCAAAGGCTAGGCTACCTTCGGTCCAACTTCCTTGTTTCAATGGCTCTAGTGATCCTAATGTATATTTAGATTGGGAGGCTAAGTGTGAACAAATATTTGAGACCCATAAGATCCTTGATGAGCACAAATATAAGCTAGCCACCTTAGAATTTAGTGATTATGCCAAAGAATGGTGGCATACAATTGTAATGGACATTATGTATCGCAAGAAACCTCCCGTGGTTTCTTGGAATACTTTGAAAGAGTATATGCGCGCGAGGTTTGTTCCTCATTCTAGGAAGGAACACTTGTTGAAGTTCCAAAGGCTTCCTCAAGGACATAGGATGGTAGATGAATACTTTAAAGATTTTGAAACCACTTTGACTAAAATGAATATGCATACTAATGAAAAGTCAAAGATAAAATGGTTTGTCCGTGGTTTAAGAAGAGATATTAGAGAATTTATAGAATTAAATGAGTACTCTTCTTTGAAGCAAGTGCTTCGCATAGCCATCCAGATGAAATTATATCTTTTGAAAACCACGTCTACAAAACATGTTTCTACTACAAATTCTTCTACTCCTAAGTCACCTACCAAAACTTCCAATATAAAATGTTTTAAATGTTTAGGTTTTGGGCACATAGCTCTTCATTGTCCACAAAAAACCTTAATGACAAACAAGGTAAAACAAGACCTACCTCACCCACCTCCCTCACGTAAAAATGAAAAAGACAAAGAAAGTCAAGTTGACATGAGTCTTATCCTTTCACCTCCAAGGTGCTTTCCTTCCTTATCTTTTTCTTTACCCAAGGTTTCTATTTCAACACCATCTTGGTTAAAAAGTGTTAGGGGTGATTTCATACCTCCTAATGGTTTTCACCATTTAAGAGGCCTTTTTCCAAAAGATATCATCATTCCCAAACAAATTTTTCCAACTTGGTCGATTTATAGAACCTCATTTTCTGAAGTCCCATTGTTTACAAATGATAAGTCATGTTTACATTTTTCTTCCACTTTTAATTGTAAAACTAAACTGACTTTGTTATATGCAGGGATTCAGAATTCGTGGACGAATTCTCTCCAACTCGAGGAGTATGATGAGAATCAAATAAAGGAGGCTTTTATTAATGAAGGGAGAGGTCATTCACCTACACATTTGAAGTTCTTCCTTCTAGTCTTTTCAAAATTAAAAGAAGACATAAAATAAAGAGAGGATCAAGCCTAAAGCCAAAGAAGTCTACAAGTTTTCAAGAATAGGCTTCATTTAAATATCTCTCTTTATAGTTTCTTTTATAAATTTGTAAATAATATAGAATGTTTAAATACATAGTTTTTAGGAAAGGTGCTTAGAGGGAAACCTTAGATACCTCTTTTGTAAAAGCATCTTTAGGCATTAGTTTAGAATTTTCTAGAAGAGTACTCTTCATGCTTCATTTAGGCGCTATTAGTAAGTAGCATATGAAGAGTCTTTTGGTTAGCTTATGTTGTAAGCTTCATGACCAGCCCTTGCTCCTATAAAAGGAGGGCTTAGGTCATTCACAATTCAGATTTGGAATTTGTAGTAAAGAAACTCTTCCAATTTGGTGATTGAGTGAGTGAGATTTGATTTCTCCTCTTCCTAATCTCATCTTGAGAGCCTTGGTTCCCTCAAGTGGCGGCAATTCACACTTATCTTGGAGCAATCACACTTCAAGTGGCGTGTTCATCAATCAAGTTCTTCATCCACATAAGTTTCCTCTCTTCTCCATTTAGTTCTTCCATTCCCATGTCCATATGAACTCTAAAACAAGTGTAGTTTCTTTTATTCGGTTCATCTTCCTTTTCTTGCACTTTTGTTCGGTTCTTTTCAATTTCTTACTGTTTTAATTCAGTTCAGTAGCTCCTTTTCATGTTTTGTTCGGTTCAATTGCTTTCTCTAGAGTTTCAATCGGTTCATTTACTTTTCCTCTCATTTTAATCTGTTCAATTTGACAATAATTGGAACTTCCATATGAGTTTGTGTTTTGGCACTAGTTTTGGTGAGTTCTTGTTCATAGAACCTTGATCCAATTCTATGATAAAGTGCCTATCTCATAACCAACTCAAGATGATTCCTAATAATGTCTAAGAATATATTAGAACCAAAGTTTATCGTAATTAAATTGATTGCAGCATATTAATGATGATTGGGTTTTTATTAGATTAATCATAAATATTTAATTCAATGTTGAAGATCTTTATTCTTAGGAATAAAGGTGATAAATTTCACATAAACTAAGAATACGCAATATGCACCTTATATATAAATTGATTTTCTAAAGATGCATTTTACATAAACCAATTTATTAAAAAAAAAAACACTTACTAAGTAGGTGAATTTCTTTAGATAAATATTATAGCTTGCCAAAAAAATAACATAGCTCACTTAATTGTCATCCATATTCTAAAATACTTTATCATTTAATAATAAAATTATTACGTGTGATAATAAATTTTTGAATCATAGAATAACTAATTTCCGTATGAATGAAATACAATAATTATATCTTATTTATATATTGTTATTAGTACATGATCTATTTAATGTAAAACAAATTGAATTTTCCTTGTATATGTATAATGATTAAATACAATCTTGATAAATTGTCCATCTAAGATAATAGTTAATGCCCCAAAATCATATAAATATAAACGTCAAATATATAGAATTAGATCTTAAAAATTGAATTAGCTTTAATGCAAAGATTTCCCTCTTTATTACCTTGTCATGAATCCATTTCTCAGTAGATTTACCAATAATAATTAATGACACAAAGATGAGATAAACTAAATATTTAGAATTAGATTTTCAAAATTAAATTATCTTTAGTAATTGCTTTTAAACTTTTAATTATTATTTTAGAAATGGATGAAATGAATGAACAAGACATCTATCTTTTCATTCTGAAAGCAGTGATTAAGAGAGTGGTATATAGATTCTTCGACTCCAACTCACACTGTTAATCTCCAAAGAATGAATTCAGGAATAATCTGCCAAGATATAATGTTCAATGATTATTCAATTTAATTTATATTATGTTTACTTAGTTTTGAGAATTTTTTAACAACACAAAAGATATGATATATTTAACTCTTGCCACTAGAACTTAAAAAACAACTAATAACAATAGAAATTTTTGAAGTAGGACCACTTTAAGTATCAGTGCAGAAGTGTTCAATTTTTTGGTTAACATACAGTGCAGATTCATGCAGAAGTGTTCAATTTTGGTTACCATGGGGTAAATTGAGGTTTAGCATAGTCTTAAAGGATGTTATTGCCTTAACAGTAATTAATTTAAATTTTGAGAATAATACTTAAAAGCTTAAAAACATATACAAGACAAAAAAAATAAAAATAAAAGAGAGACAATGTTCACTGTTTCTGAATGTGAATGTTAAGATAAGACATTGTTCACTCTTTATGACCAAAAATATATTAGACTCAAATATTTGTCCTTCTAGAATCAGTGCTTTTAGAATAGTTGAAAGTTTAAAAACAATTCTAGAGTTAAAAAATACTAAAGATAATTTAATTTTAAAAATCTAATTTTAAATATTTACTTTATCTCATCTTTGATATCATTAATTATTATTTCTTGATATCATTAATCATTATTTGTAAATGTACTAAAAAAAATGATAAAAAAAAGTATGGTTTTTTTTATTAATAATAAAAATAAATAAATAAGAACCATTTAGGGATTATTCAACCCATGTACAAAATCGCAGAACAATCTCTCTCTGAGAAGTTTGCCACTAACTTTTTACTAGAACAATTAAAGTCTGACCAACCTAAATAAATTACTTATATTTAATTAAATACATATAAACATGGATCCAAATATAGTCAAAAAAAGAAAAACAAGCAAAAGCGACTTTAAAGGTTACTCAGGACCATACCTTTAGTTGAGTCATGTAGTTAGTATGAAGAGTGACAATGAATTTAGTTTTAAGTAAAGTCTTATATTTAAAATTTGTTAATAAAAAGAAGAGATGTCAATAGGATAACTAAAAAATTAGTCATCTTTATTAAAATATTTTGTAGCAAAACTTTAATAAGATATTCTTATATACATATATACGAAAAATAGATACAAAGAAAAACTTTAATTATATTTAATCAAGCCTTCTAACAACCCTTATATTTGAATTTATATTTTTACCTTAATTGAATAAATTGAAACAGGATAAAATTTTACTTTTTCAGTGGTAGGAATAAGTTTTTTTATAATTAATAAAATTTTAATTTTTGGAAAAAAAATCTCATGTGGACTGGCCGCAGGTTCGCATATTACCTTTTATGTGGGACAAGTCAGAGAAATGAGCTCGCACTTCTTGCGCGAAGCGGGCTAGCCTGCATTCCTCCCCTACGCAAAAAATGGTCCATGAATAAAATAACTCATTACCAAACACTACAAATAAGTCTTATACAAAAGAGTAAGGTACGTTTTTACCAGTTTTACATGATACACTCTCTCAATCTCAATACATACAGAGTACTTCCTTGTTCGTCAGACAACCTTCTACGGTTGAAGATGGAAGGAGTAGTTGAAGAACTGAAGCACACGAAAGACGAACGACCCAAAGTGAAGGAGAAATCATAAGAGAGCAACTAACACCAACAACAATTGTTGTTATTGCCGATCTCAGGTACTATCTAGGCGCACTTTGTACATATAAGTAGAGTGAGAAATTAAAAGATGAAGCAATATTGAAAATCTTGAAAATCTTTGGTATTTCTTTAACTCTTTAAAATATCTTTTAAACTTTTAATTATTATTTTTTCAGTGAAAAAAAATGAATGAACAAGAACATCTCTCTTCTCATTCCGAGAGCAGTGAATATAGAGGGACAATCATCATTGATCCTAATATGACGAGATTTGTAGTGAGAGCAGTTAGTATATGTACCGGTAGACACCGAACGGACGTGGCCGACCGACCGAATGTATAATAAATGCAAGGGCATTTATGTAACAAGCCAAAGTAGTTAAGATACACCCCTGAAAAATAAGGAGAACGCGCTTAAAGAATATATGTTCCCCGGGCATTCCGGCAAGACCTATCCACAACCACCCTGAGCCCAAGGGATAGAAAGCCCATTAGGCAATCCTATAAATACTGTGCTCAAGCCAGAGAAAGGTACGTTTTCATTCACTTACTAAACCACACTTAGAATCTCATACTTACTTGAGCGTCGGAGTGCCTTCGCAGGTACCCTCCCCGCCCGACCGAAGGAGACACCAAAAAGGAACGACCGACCGAAGGAGAAGAAGATCGACACGTCAGCAATTACACCACGTCAACCGACCGTGCCTGGGATGACACAACACCATGGAGTTCAGGATCAAACCAATCTTGATATTGGTGTTTCATTTTCATCCAATGCAAGTCACACTGAAATTGGCTTTCCCTTAAATTTGTCCGTGGGGATTTATGATATAATTGTGCAGGAAAATCCTTCATTCCTTGACCATCATAATGATATGCGGTTGGACATTGACAACATGTCATATGAGGCAAGTCTATTATATGAATGTGGATTGGGTATGAGATGAAAACTTTAATATGAAAACTTTAATTTTCTAACTTTTTGAAATTCCACAACAGGAACTTCTTGCGTTAGGTGAAGGGATTGGCAACGTAGGGAATGGTTTGTTAGAAGAAATTATTGCAACACAAATGCAGACAAAAACTTATCTACTACCTAATAACTTGGAAGAACAGGAAATTGATTTTTGCGTAATATGCCAGGTATTATTTTATAGTATGTAGTATTAGAAACTCGTTTTACTCTTTTTCTACTAATTGAAATACTTATGCATGATATGATATGATTTCACAGGATGAATATAAGAACAAAGAAGAGATTGGAATTCTTCAATGCGGACATGAATACCATGGAGATTGTATAAGGAGATGGTTACATGAGAAAAATGTATGTCCCATGTGCAAATCAACAACATTGACTATTGGATAGAAGCAGAAATAAATTCATTGTTCCTGCATGCACAATTTTGAGCTACTTAACACTGCTGTAATAGTGAATTGTCGAATTGGACATTAGAACATTAATACAAGTTATTCTTAGTGGATCAATATGGAGTAGTGTGAAATGTATGTCTAAATAATAAAAAAAATTACTTAACAAAAATAAATAGATATTTTGTTTAATACCATAAAAAATTAAATTATAGTTTTTATATATGATTGAAAATATAATATCTCCAATTTTCCTTTAATCATTCAATTTTTATTGTAATTGATTATATCGGGAATATATATTTTTTTCTTTTTTATATATAATATTATATCGGGATTATATCAGTAAAATGTCTTTTTTTTTTTCTTGTTCCACTTGTTTTACTTGTTCTGTGTTGTTGCATCCCTTTTGAAACCAGTGAATAATTAACTATTACAACTAAAACTTTTTTTTTTTAAGTGGTATTTTCAATCAATAAATGATGTTTCTGAAGTTTTTCTTTATTCAAGAGTTATGCAATTATGTATTATTTTCTTTAAATTCTTCTGTTGGCGATGTTTTTGGGCTCCAACTCCTAGTGTTAATCTCCAAAGAATAAATTCAAGAATGAATCTGCAAAGATATGATGTATAATGATTATTCAATTTAATTTATATCATATTCTTTTATGTTTACTTATTTTTTTGAGAATTATAAGTTATGCTTAGTGTTCACTAATGCCACATTTTAAGTTTGATATATTTCATGATTTATTACTTAGGCTTAGTTAGTGTAACATTTATTAATTGCTTCATTTTCTCTCTTTAGAACCATTATCTTCCCTGCTAAAGCCACAACTGAATACACACACCTACAGTGCAGGTTCATGCAGAAGTGTTCAATTTTTTAATTAAGGTACAGTGCAGATTCATGCAAAAGTGTTCAATTTTGGTTATCATAGGTAAATTGAGGTTTAGCACAGTCCTAAAGGATGTTATTGACATAACAGTAATCAATTTAAATTTTGAGAATAATACTTAAAAGTTTAAAAGCATATATTAAAAGTAAAAGACAGACAATGTTCACTTTTCTGAATGTGAATGTTAAGGTAAGACATTGTTCACGGTTTATAACCAAAAATATATTACACTCACAAGTATTTGTCCTTCTTCTAGAATCAGTGCTTTCAGAATATTCACTTATTTCATCCATTCCTGTCACGAGGAAAATAATAATTGAAAGTCTAAAAGCAATTATAAAGAGTTAAAAAATACTAAACAATTTAGTTTTAAAAATCTAATTCTAAATATTCACTTTATCTCATCTTGATATCATTAATTATTATTTGTAAATGTAATGTAAATTTAATCATTATATATTAATGACAAGTAAGAGAGTTCAATATGGAAATTTTTACCATTAAAACTAATTCAATTTTACTAATCTATTTTGATATATTTGACGGTTCTGGTGCATTAATTATTATTTAAGATTAAACAAAGATGATATTTAATCATTATATATTAATAAGATAAATTATTTTTTTTACATTAGATAGTATAGACTACGTAATATAACATTAGATACAGATAATATATTAGTGTTTATATATCATTCAAGCGTTAATTATTATATAATTGCAATATTATTATCATATATATATATATTAATTTTATTACTAAATGACCAATTTAAAAATATTGTAGAGTAGGAATGGGAATGTGTCAAGTATGATAGTAGATATTTAAAAATATTTACTGTCTTAGTAAGTGAGGTTTTTTCTTATTACATAAAAATAGGTATTTAATATTGGCTAAAAGCCAACAATAACTACTAAAATCAGATTAATTAATTCATAGCATTGAATTTGTGTTGCATCTGGGACTCTAAAGTTATTAACATTAATTTGTGTCAGTTAATGTTTATTTGTCTTTAGTTTTTATTTTTTTTAATTAAAGTAGTCTGAGTGTTGATAAAAAAATTGAGTGTTGATAAAAGAGATTAATGTGAATGAACCATATGATATGAAATGAAATTCATAGTAGACAAAGATGAATTTCATAAAAAAAATATATAATATAGTATGTATGTCAAATTGAATATGAAGATGCAATCTTATAAAAGAAAGATAAATAAGAATTACCAAGAATCTAAAGAATGAGACCAAGTATCTAATGAATAATGAATGAGAATTAAATCTAAAATTTGAAATTCAAATAAATAAATTTATGGTAATGATAAATGTTGAGAATATTCGTTTAACATATTTTATTTAAATTCACTTTTATGAAATCTTTTAGTTTTCTAAAATATCTTTTATATAAAAATAAAAATATATTTTTAATTATTATTTAAATTTAGGAAGTTAAGATTTAGAAAATGTTAATATTTGATAATATGTTATATTTTGTACAACCTATAAATTATATGAATAAAATAAATCATAAATTTTTCATATAATATATCTTATATTTTCAAAACTTAAAATTTTCACACAACTTCAAGAAAGACAATATTTAATTTAGTTTAATTTGAA